>NC_084747.1:35711754-35924254 GCF_033978785.1 Entelurus aequoreus
TTCATTCATTTACACATATACACACACATAACACTCATCTACTCATTGTTGAGTTAAGGGTTGAATTGTCCATCCTTGTTCTATTCTCTGTCACTATTTTTCTAACCATGCTGAACACCCTCTCTGATGATGCATTGCTCTGTGGCACGCACAAAAGTGCTTTCATCAAATGCACTAGAGCAGGGGTCACCAACGCGGCGCCTGCTGGCACCAGGTAGCCCGTAAGGACCAGATGAGTAGCCCGCTGGCCTGTTCTAAAAATAGCTCAAATAGCAGCACTGTAGCGGCAAACAGCTGTCTCGACAGCTGATGCGCTGCTTGGCAACCAGCCAAACCCCACTTAATAAAATTAGATTTTATTTTAGAGCACATCCACATCCCTATTCACCTAGGTAACCCCAGGAAATGTATATAATTCGGCATTATTATCAGTTTACATTCACACACAGGTATAACGCAGCGCGCTCCTGTCTCGTCTGCTGGTGCGCAAGCCCGGTAATTAGACAACTGTGTCAAATCAAGGCGTACAAAAGACGCCAGCGCAGAGTGGAGAAAGGTTTGGTTCATTACAGATAACACAGAGTTGTGCCAAAAGTGTACCAAAACCAAAAGCTGAACGGACAACCGGTAAGATTGCACTTTATTTCTCTTTGTGGGTGTGGCGCACCTGTTGCGCTGGTGAGATGGGGGGTGGGGGGGGGGGGTGGGGGGGTGGGGGGGGCTGCGGGGAGTTGTGTGCATGTAGCGTGCTTAGTCTGGAGGCTAAATACACACAGTGTTTTGTGTAACTGTTGTTTAGTAAGGAAGTGTTGTGATTCTTTGCTTAGTTTGATAAATGTTGGAGCAGTTTGCTTCATCAGGAGGGTGAAGTCGCTCAACTTAAAGTGTTGGTTGGATCATTGGCTGCTAGTGAGGGCATAGAAAAGGGCCATTTTTCTACCAGTAGACAGCGTTTAAGATTGAGTGTTTCACTGCTAAATTAATAATATATTTATATTGGATATGGATTTTAAATATGTATCTAAAATAGGTGGTTAATTGGTTAGGTATTTATGTATTTGCATATTGGGTTTTCTGCTGCATTTATCTTTTGTGTTTCTGGTGTTAAATGTATTTGATATGTATCTTGGTGCATTTATGTTGAGACAATTTATTTAAAATCTGAATTAACTTAAAGGGAAAATATTAATCCACTTTCTTGCACTTGTTTAATTGTTAAGTGTTTGATAGCCTAATTAATAATTGCAAATTATGGGATTGATAATTGATTGATTTTTACAGCATGTTAATCTTGTGGTGTTTTGTCCTTAAAGGTTTTTCACCTACTAAAGAAGCTAAAGGCTACTAAAGACAGCTAATGACAGCTAAAGAAACTAAAGTCTACTAAAGTCTACTGACACTGCTAAAGACTGCTAAAAAGACTAAAGAAGAATTAAGAAGCTGTTTCTTCGTTGGAAAAACTGTTGCAAACTAAAGGAAAATAAAAGGAAAAAAGTAACTACGGTCTGGTCTTTTGAGTGAAATCCAGAAGCCACATTCAGCATTGGTACATCCCTTCAAGTGTGGGATAAGCACAGTGAAAAAAGCAAAACACTTGACAAGCACTTACCAGTGAGCTGCCTTTATTTTTTAAATCATATTTATTTACTAGCAAGCTGGTCTCGCTTTGCTCGACATTTTTAATTCTAAGAGAGACGAAACTAAAAAAAATGTAAAAATCCAAGAAAATATTTTAAAGACTTGGTCTTCACTAACTGACAAAGAAACAGATACCAGATTTGGTGTCCAGTTCAAAGTGTGACGTGATTTATTTAAAAATTTGAGAGTTGACTTTTGTATTTTACATGAGTTATTATTTGTACAAACATGGTGCAAAGTAATTCATGATTTGTTCAAAAATGTGAGTGGCTAGCTAGTTAAAATGGGATATTGTGAATTCACAAGACTGTCTTAGAAGTGATCATTTGAAAATGTTCAATTTGAAAAATGTGCACTTTGAGAAAATATAAAAATAAAGTGTTGCATATTAATATTTGTCTGTTTCTATATATATATATTGTGAGAAATCATTAAGATGATCAGTGTTTCCACAAAGATAAATATAATTAATTATTAATAATAACATAGAGTTAAAGGTAAATTGAGCAAATTGTCTATTTCTGGCAATTTATTTAAGTGTGTATCAAACTGGTAGCCCTTCGCATTAATCAGTACCCAAGCAGTAGCTCTTGGTTTCGAAAAGGTTGGTGACCCCTGCACTAGAGTCTGGAATCTTCCATCTCTCCCTAGCATGGCCCAAAACCGGTCAATCTTTGCTTCCTGAGGAAGATCTTCACTGCCAAGCACTTGGTAGTCCACTACTTCTTCCCGGAGGCTATCCAGGTCCAATCGCAGCTGCGGCTTGGAACTTACAAGCGTATTTCTTCATCTTACTCGGCGTCGCCACGGCTGTATGTTCTTCGTTCTTCTGCTTCGTCTCCTTGTTGCGTGCGCAGTTGTGCACTGCACTCTCTAAATGCCGTAAATGTTATTGTCACATATGCATGTACAGTAGATGGCAGTATTGTCCTGTTTAAGAGTGTCACAACATTGCTGTTTACGGCAGACGAAGTGCTTTACGGTAGACGAAAACGTGACTGCTGTTGTTGTGTGTTGTTATCGCGCTGGGAGGACGTTAATGAAACTGCCTAACAATAAACCCACATAAGAAACCAAGAACTCGCCCTCGATCATTCTACAGTTATAACGTGATTGGGCAGGCACGCTCTTTATATTGTGGGAAAGCAGACTCTGGTCCGCATGGAGCTGGAGGGGGCGTGGCCTCCAGCTCCGCCTGAATTTCGGGAGATTTTAGGGAGAACATTTCTCCCGGGAGGTTTTCTGGAGAGGCGCTGAATTTCGGGAGTCTCCCGGAAAATCCGGGAGGGTTGGCAAGTAGGTATCCGCCTTTTTTATTTTTATGACACCACAGATGCGCAAAGAGACTTAGGCCATGTCTACATTAAGCCGAATAACTCCTTAAACGAATAATTTTTTAGCCTAAGCTCCGTGTCAGCCACACTAAACCATCGTTTAAGGTCCCCCTCCTTGGATAATTTTTTACACGGGTAAGTGCGCCATGTATTTCTTGAATCTCCGGCTCTTAGCTTTGTATGGACTCATTGATCGTTTACAAAGTGAGTTCGGAGAGGAAGTGAAGTCAGAAAGACCACGCCCCACACAGGAAGTGACGTCAGAAAGGTTGCGCCACAGCCAGCTTCATAAAACCGGAGCTAACCACTGGAAAGATGGAGGCGAGTCATCCAGACATGCCCGTGTTTCTCCTTCTACTACAAGTACAGACGCTTGTGGAAATCACACATGAATACGTTAAGTGGTGGAAACGCGCGATTTCGGATACTACACATCTCAGGCGGCAAGAGAACTTTCGAATGTCCGGGTCAACTGTGATTCTACTTACCGAAAAACCTCGTCCATCTGTCGAAGGAGAGACAACGAGAATGCGGGCTCGTGAATGTGATAAAAAAGGTAGCGTGTGCTTTGTATTACCTGGCCGTCGAGTGAAGACTACGGAAAACAGCAAATGCTTTTGGACTGGCAAAGCAGACCGTATCAGTTATTGTCCGCCATGTATGTCGCGGACTCAACGTCTAGGTCCCAAATATATAAAGTCACCAAAAACGAATGTACAATGAAGGTGAAGGCAAAAGAGTGAGGAGTGTCCTGACCAGATCCCTAGTTTGATTGTTGTAAAATGTTCTTTGTCACATTGTTTACTTTTACATGTCCATTAAAGAGTTGATTAATTTATAATGGCTCAGGTGTGATTCACTACAATAGAGCCCCACAGCACACTGGATTCCTGTTGATTGAAATACCACAACACTGGATATTGTTCAGATAAGTTAAATTTAATTTAAGAACTTGCACACAAAGCAACACTGGAGGTGACTATGATGTGCGCATTTTATGCGCATGCGTACCAGGTTGCGTTGCGCCGGCGGACGGAGGGGGTCTTAAAATGACCATTGTGTGTGTGTGTGTGGACAAGGATAAGGTTAGGTGGGATTTACCCTGGATAACCTTAGTGTAGAAGGGGCATTAATGTTTAATGTCCTTATCGTTCAGGGTGCTAAACTACATATAAAAAAAGTCTTCCATTCTTAAATCCAATTTTTTTCCTTTTTCTAGTATTAATAAAATCGATTGATTCCCTCTTAAAACAATCTTTGATCAATACCTATCACCCGGAAGGCAAGCTTGCTGAGCACAGATAAATTTACTTGAAATTTAGGAATATAAATTTGTCTATCGATCAATCGTTACGCCCCTATTATTTTATGTGATGGTTATTCGTTTGTATATTTTGTATAATAATAATGCCCAGTTTGTAGTTAATACTAATGAACTATGAACAGGATTATTATTGTGGTCATATTTTTGAATAAATGCACAAGTATTTTTTTTTTTTAAGTGCTGAGCCCAGAAAGAAGAAGAAGAGAGTGGACCCCAAAAGAGAGCAACTGGTGAAGGAGAGGTTAAAGAAAAAACTGAAGAAGTTGGAGAGAGTTCCGCCCGAGCTCATTCCCATCGAGGATTTCATGACTCCTATTAAATGTTTGGATGAGACAAGGTGGGTTTTTCTTTTCTTTTTTTTGTTTTGCTGATACCTGCAGCAAATCTCACTCTCTCTTTGTCAGGTAAGCGGCTTTGAATTGTGGTGATAGGATGAATTATATCTAACAAATAGTGTCAAATGTTCATATTAGTCTTTGACGTATAGGTTGCAAGGTTTGTTTTATGTTTAGGATAGATTTGACAATGTTTTCTATCTACATACAGTAAATACGACACGAGCCACGGGAAAATGGCGTCACTACCTGGGGTGTTTTGACCCACATCAAGCTGACTTAATACTAAAATACCACATCCGTGCATTATTATAGTCATATATTACACTTACAATGACGCGTACATTATAAATAAAATCAGAGCACACTTACAGTACGTTTAGGAGAATGTTGTCGCTGGTGTGTGTCATCTGTGCACATCCGCAACTGCCCCTGGGGGAAATTAAACTAAAACTTGTCAGTAAATAATGTCATGTTCTGTCATTAAATATGGTTTAAAACATGACATAATGTTGCACATTGATATACGAGACCGCTGTGATTGATAGCGGAGAAGCCAACATTTCCTCTTATTTCTGGGAAATGTTTTATGAAGTTTAATGACTAATTGTGACAATTGTATTAGTTAAATCTGTTCTGTTAAACTACTATTTTGTTAACATATGCCAGCACTGTGATCAATGGTGCGGTTTTATTTCTTTTGTATTATCTGCAGTAGAGATGTCCGATAATGGCTTTTTTGCCGATATCCGATATTCCGATATTGTCCAACTCTTAATTACCGATTCCGAAATCAACCGATACCGATATATACCGTCGTGGAATTAGCACATTATTATGCTTAATTTTGTTGTGATGGCCAGCTGGATGCATTAAACAATGTAACAAGGTTTTCCAATATAAATCAACTCAAGTTATGGGGAAAAAAATGCCAACATGGCACTGCCATATTTATTATTGAAGTCTCAAAGTGCATTATTTTTTTTAACATGCCTCAAAACAGCAGCTTGGAATTTGGGACATGCTCTCCCTGAGAGAGTATGAGGAGGTTGAGGTGGGCGGGGCTTGTGGGGGGGGGGTATGAGGAGGTTGAGGTGGGCGGGGCTTGGGGGGGGACAGGGGTGAGGTGGGGGGTGTATATTGTAGCGTCCCGGAAGAGTTAGTGCTGCAAGGGGTTCTGGGTATTTGTTATGTTGTGTTACGGTGCGGATATTCTCCCGAAATGTGTTTGTCATTCTTGTTTAGTGTGGGTTCACAGTGTGGCGCATATTTGTAACAGTGTTAAAGTTATGTTATTGGCGCTCTGTACTTCTCCCTACGTCCGTGTACACAGCGGCGTTTTAAAAAGTCATAAATTGTACTTTTTGAAACCGATACCGATAATTTTGAAACCGATAATTTCCGATATTACATTTTAAAGCATTTATCGGCCGATATTATCGGACATCTCTAATCTGCAGCAGAGGAAAGGCAAAACATCTTTTGTTTTTTGATTAATTACTTTCTTTGGACCTGATTTATTCTAGTAAATAAAACAGACTACATTTGTTAAAGTCTGTTAAAAACAATTTTAAAGCCATTTTTGGCTTATCTTTATAATAATGCAGTGAATTTTGAAAACCCCTTAATGTGAGGACTTTTCTCAGCAAGATTAAAAAAAGATTAATTACAGATCATTATTAATCAAGACATTTTCTTAATGGCTTGACAGCATTAATAATTACAGATCATTATTAATCAAGACATTTTCTTAATGGCTTGACAGCATTAATAATTGTACTTTGTTTTCCCTGCAAAGGGTACGCGCTGCTCCAAAGCTGTCCTTTGATATAAGTGAAGAACGAGCTCTGTTGCTGAAGAAGTGGAGCCATTACAAACATGTAATACTTCCTCCAAATTTCACTCATCTGTAGGCTGCGTTTGACACGCTTGTCTGTGTTACAGGAGCAGCATTTGGCTGAAGTACAGGCGACAAAGCTGGCACTGCAAGCACAGATGGAGGCGCTGGAAGAACTCAAGGCTGAATCTGAGGAGCTTTATCAGGCTGCACTGACACCAGACCTCCAAATGTTCCCTTTCACTTACGAGGGTCCTGCTCACACACCGCCGAAGACCACGTACGACGCGCCTGATGGGAAGTACACCGACATCACCAAAGTCTACACACAGTGATGGGGTGTGTAAAAAGTGTTTGTGCTCCTCCTGTTTTTGTCTATTTTTGTTTTTTTTCTGGAAAAAAAACAAGCGTTACCTTGAATCAAGTGTGAGAACATGTCAAATATACAATAAATGTATGTGTTTTAAACAAAAACACGAACAGTTTGATTGGATTTGTTGAAAATATGAATCACAAAAGTGAAGACCATTGTGGAAATCTTGACATAAATTGTACTTTTAGACTATTTACAGAAAGTACTTAGCAAGGCCGTAAACTACTGTTGTTCCATACATTCTTTCATGCTACTTCAATGCTCAAAAAATTTTTTTTGAATACACATTTTCAGATTACAACCACTATATACACTGAATATGCTAAGTTACAATTACCGGTAATAAATACGCAGTGATGGGCAATAACAAGCGACATGTAGCTTAACTACCTTTTCCGGTAGCTTTTCCTGTAGTTCAGCTACTTTTAGACCCGTGTAGCCAGGTAACTTAAAGTTACAAGCTCCAAAGAGAGGAAATGGACTGCGAATCCAGGCAAAAAAAAAATATGAAGAAAATACAATGACCTGGGTGAACGAGAACATCCATACGGAGAAAATTCACGATTGGTTGGTGTTCATATGATGAATAACAATTGGCTATGGTCGATAACAATTGGCTATGGTCAGGACGAAACATTACAGACTGGCCAATCAGAGGCAAGATAAGGCTTGTCATCAAAACTAGTAAGCAAAATCATAACAGTCCCACACCCATGTCACATGACGACGAGGGAGTCGGAGACAGAGGAATGCTTCAAACTGACTCAAAATGAAAAAACATACTTGAAAATGGCAGAGGAATTCTGCCATTTTCAGGAAACCCACAATAATGCGTGTCCTTAGTCTCATATGACGTCTTTTTTCATTAACGACAAATCTAACGCGTTACTGTTTCTAAACCAGTAGTCAGATTAAAGTTTATTGAATCCAATCCTGTGTTACTATTTTTTTTTTTGTAAGTTTCCCTCGTAAAACGAATTTTTATATCTTCTTGCGGTCTTGGAAAGTGACGTCACGTAAGCGACAAGTCACGTTTTCAGCATGAGGATAACACTAATGTGGATCTGTAGATCCACATTAGAGTGAAACAAGGCTGCATTGGTTTCCAAAAATGAAGAACATTTTCATAAAGTATAACCCTCCAACCTCATCGAGTGCTCCTGTGGATCGGCTTTTCAGTCGGGGAGGTTTGGTCCTCCCGCCAAAAAGGAATAGATTTTCTGACAAGAGGTTTGAGAGGCTTTTGTTAATGAGGTACAACCACTGGTTTACTCGCCCCAACAATAGGACAATTAGAGCTAACATGTGGTGTTATACACGGTTTTGTAAAACCACGCCTAGCTGCTCTGATGTTGTGAACAACAGGTTTAATGCTCATAAGAAAAGTTAAAAATAATTTAATAATTACATTTGTATTAGTAGGTTTTGCCATTGCAGTCTTAACAGTCAGGTAAAAAAGACTTTATTTTATTTTATAAAAAAACAGAATTTATGTCAACTTCAGTAAAGAAAAACTGTCCTTATTTCTTTTATAGATAAAACAAGTATTTATGTGCAGTAAAGAAAGACTGTCATTTGTTTATATGTAAAACAAGTATTTATGTTAAGTGCAGTGAAGAAAGACTCATTTATATTTTTTCATATAAAACAAATGTTTATCTTATGTGCAGTTGTTGATGTTAAATAAAGTGATTGTCATTTTTATGTTGAGGCTGCGGGGGTAATGTCGGTAGCTGCATTGCTGGATGTAACTATTGAAGTAACTTGTAATCTAACTTAGTTACCTTTAAAATCAACTAATCAGTAAAATAACTAAGTTACTTTCTAAAGGAATAAACAGTAGTCATTAATCAGATTAGTTTTTCAAGGTACCTTGGTCAACACTGGTCCTTGATCATATTTAGACAAATGTGTTTGGCAGAAACAATACCCAAAGCCTTAGTTTTTAGTTTACTCTGTAAACCAAAATCATTACTGCTTTCTTCATCTAAGACGTCAAAACACAAATTTAGGAATAAACACTAAGGCGAGTTGAGTTCATGAAATGTTTTACTTGCACATAAAAATTACCAACTGTTCCAAAACAACACACAAGTCACTGTGTTTTTTTTGTCACGATATAGATAGATGCTGTTTTTTTAACGTAGGTACAGAAAATAACTACCATAGGGGTGGGCCAAAGGGCAAACTAAATAAATACATACAGGGAGGTGCGGGTTGTAGGGTGTCTCCAGCTAAATGACAGATAGTTAATAGCAATGGACCCTTAATGGGTCCATTTGTACTCTGTGACATAAACATTGATATTATACATGTGGGCCCATTGATATAAATGCCGTTAAATGTAGCAAGCTACTTTTGCCATGTAATTTCCTAAAATTCTCCGGGATAGCTTCCCCTGTAGCATGTAGCTTAGCTTATTACATTTTCCAAGTAGCTTGCCCACCACTGTAAATATTATTTAATGAGCTTTTTTCACATACATTACACAACACCCAAACACAAATAGTGTTTACCACTTGAGAACGATAACACTCATTTGTCGTGAAATACAGTACGATGTGTAATTTACAGTTTTCAGGTTTGTCGGTGAGAGGTCAAGAATCCTGAGGTCTTTCCTGGTTGAGGGGCAAGTGCCAATCACTTGGTGGATTTTGCCTCAACTCCCACACCGGGGTGAACTTCCTCTGCTCTGCCAGTCTGTCCCTTTCACTCCTCCGCAGTGCTTCCTGCAACACGTGCATACAAAAATGATGCGTTTGCGTTTATTCTTGAAGAAAACTTTTGAAGTGAACTTTGATGTATTTAGTCGGACCTTGGCTTCAGTGCCTTGGTTTTTCTCCCACACAGTGCAGTTGTTGTAGTCCTCTTTCCACTGCATGCAGGACGGGACGGTACCGTAAGTGTAGTATTGGTGAAAACGATTCCGCAAGCTTTTACAATGTTTATATTCACTCCAGTAGTCACTGCAGGCTCGGGGTGTCTGCGAAGAGCACAAAGGAAGACATGAGCTGGGAAATATTTGCCTAAGCCAATTCTTCTCAACAAAAGAGGAGAAATATAACCTTGGAGAAAAATCAAACTTAAAAAATGTGTATGCACATACAGCACTTAAAACTTTAGCATCCAGTATGTGGAATTTGATTTTATAATGGATTAAGCAAATAACTCAAGCAAAATAATATGATGTAGTTCAAGAAACTGTTCAAACTACAAGTATTTACAAAGTACAAACTGGCAGAAGAGTTATGATAAACCTCTTGAACTGCTTAAAAATAAGATATTAATCTCATTAGGTGAATTATAACCGACGTAACTAATTATGAAGATAACTGTTAATAATAATGTTAATTGTGTACAAATTGAGAACAGGAAGTGAACATATGTGTTAGTAATCGCAATGAAGTAGACAAGAGGTATGACTATATTAAGATTAAGATTAGTTTATTTCAAAAGGGGACAATGCAATTTCATTCAACACATGGTTTAAAAAAGCCAGAATTAGCCAGAAGGCTAGTTTTCATCTGTAGTACCCTGGCCATGATGTAAAAAAAGGCAGTAAAATTACAATTTCAAAGAAAAAGAAAAGGAAGAGAGAGAGAAAGAAAAAAAGCACACGATACATATACGATATAATAAAAATAAAATACAACATCACAACATAACATTTATCTTAGCATGAAAACAGGCTCGTCTTTTAGTGCTGGCAGCTGTAGGCGTTGATAAAAGCCACATTTTCCATTTTTTTGTGAAGGCCTTGTAAGTTGTGACCAGTTTAACCTCCTCAGGTGCTGAGTTGCACACATTTGCACTCCTTACTGACCAGGCCGACTTACTGAAAGTGCTCCTGCGCAGAGGAATATAACAGTCACCTCTGACAGAGCCTTGAGTGACACGCTCACGGCTGTTTCTTTGGCTGATGAACTCTGCCAGAGGATCTGGAGCCAATTACTGCAGTACTTTATAGGTCACTTTTAAGCCTGCAAATGTGTGAAGACTGTCCCAGTTTAAAATACTGTACTTTTTCGGAATGGCACAGTGATAATAGTGCCAAGATTCTTATCCATAACTTTAATTGCTTGTTTGTACAATATTTCCAATGTTTTTTTTTAAACTCTGACCAGCCTCAGACCAGCTGGTAAGACAATAGTTGAAGTGGCTGAAAATCATTGAATGCAAATATTACGCCTATACTGGCTCACCTGCACTGGCTTCCTGCACTTAAGATGCGACTTTAAGGTTTTACTACTTACGTATAAAGTACTAAAAGGTCTAGCTCCATCCTATCTTGCTGATTGTATTGTACCGTATGTCCCAGCAAGAAATCTGCGTTCAAAGAACTCCGGCTTATAACCATGAATATTTACCATGAATTGATTTACGTGGACCCCGACTTAAACAAGTTGAAAAACTTATTCGAGTGTTACCATTTAGCGGTCAATTGTACGGAATATGTACTGTACTGTGCAATCTACTGATAAAAGTTTCAATCAATCAATCAAAAAGAGCCCAAAAAAAGTAGCGGGCTATAGAGCGTTTTCTATTCGGGCTCCAGTACTCTGGAATACCCTTCCAGTAACAGTTAGAGATGCTACCTCAGTAGAAGCATTTAAGTCCCATCTTAAAACATTTGTATACTCTAGCATTTAATAGACCCCCCCTTTTAGACCAGTTGATCTGCCTTCTCTTTTCTGCTCTGCGCCCCTCTCCTCCGTGGAGAGGTTATTAGGTGACCAAAGTCGGGACCCGGGGTGGACCACTCATCTGTGCATCAGTTGGCGACGTCTCTGCACTGCTGACTTGTCTCCACTCAAGATGATCTCCTGCTGGCCCCACTATGGACTGGACTGTCACACTATTAACTAAAGATCCACTCGACGTCCATTGCACCGGTCGCCCAGGGATCTGAGCCGGGGATGTCGTTGTGGCTTGTGCAGCCCTTTGAGACACTCGAGATTTAGGGCTATATAAATAAATTTAGATTGATTGATAGAAATACAATTTTGCAGCGTCAGTTGACATTTCATTTCGAATTGCACAAAAATTTGCGAGATTAAATTGGATTATTTTACACAATTTGCCATTATGGGCTTCAAAGGAAAGCTCTGAGTCTACAATTAACCCAAGATATTTATATTGGCTGACAATTTGTATTCTTTCTCCATTATGTAGGGTTTGGGTCAGGGTTAGTACGTCTCTGGTAGTATGTCGGGGTCAGATGATACTTTTTTTCTTTTAGTTACATACATGCCTACAGTTTTAGAAAACGTTTAGCTGTAGACAGCACTCTTGCAACCAGGTTGTAACATAGGACATTGTTTTAGTGAGTTGAGCAGCAACAATGTCTTTGGTGTGACCATGAAGGAAGAAAAACGTGTCGTCTGCATACATTAAGCATTCAGCTTCAGGACAAACAGTGGGCAAATCATTAATATAGAGGCTAAAATATAGAATATAAGTTTAGCTTCTTTCTACTCTTATTTGGACGTATTGTAAAGAAATATCCTTACCACTGCTGATTATCGGTCCTGCTAGACACCGACACCTGTTTATTAATACCACCTTAACATTTGACAACCAATTACACAAGGCGACACGGTAAAGAATCTGGTTATTATCTTCGACCCAACTCTCTCGTTTGAGTCACACATTAAGAGTGTTACTAAAACGGCCTTCTTTCATCTCCGTAATATCGCTAAAATGTGTTCCATTTTGTCCACTAGCGACGCTGAGATCATTATTCATGCGTTCGTTACGTCTCGTCACGATTACTGTAACGTATTATTTTCGGGTCTCGCTATGTCTAGCATCAAAAGATTACAGTTAGTACAAAAAGCGGCTGCTAGACTTTTGACAAGAACAAGAAAGTTTGATCATATTACGCCTATACTGGCTCACTTGCACTGGCTTCCTGTGCACTTAAGATGCGACTTTAAGGTTTTACTACTTACGTATAAAATACTACACGGTCAAGCTCCTGCCTATCTCGCCGATTGTATTGTACCATATGTCCCGGCAAGAAATCTGCGTTCAAAGAACTCCGGCTTATTAGTGATTCCCAGAGCCCAAAAAAAGTCTGCGAGCTATAGTGTTTTCTATTCGGGCTCCAATACTATGGAATGCCCTCCCGGTAACAGTTAGAGATGCTACCTCAGTAGAAGCATTTAAGTCCCATCTTAAAACTCATTTGTATACTCTAGCATTTAAATAGACTCCCTTTTTAGACCAGTTGATCTGCCGTTTCTTTTCTGCTCTGCCCTTCTCTCCCTCGGCGAGGGGGGGGGGGAACAGGTTTGGTGACCACGGATGATGCGCTGGCTGTCCAAAGTCGGGACCCGGGGTGGACCGCTCGCCTGTGCATCGGTTGGGGACATCTCTGCGCTGCTGACCTGTCTCCGCTCGGGATGGTCTCCTGCTGGCCCCACTATGGACTGGACTCTCACTATTATGTTAGATCCACTATGGACTGGACTTTCACAATATTATGCTAGATCCACTCGACGTCCATTGCACCAGTCGCCCAGGGGTCCCCTCCAAGGTTTCTCCTTGTCCCATTGGGTTGAGTTTTTCCTTGCCCTGATGTGGGATCTGAACCGAGGATGTCGTTGTGGCTTTGAGACACTCGTGATTTAGGGCTAAACATTGATTGATTGATTGACTGTTTAAAAAGGTATGTATCAAAATGTCGCTACTAGTAGCAGGAAATGCATTTATATGTAAATATACATTTTAACTGCCATTTTTCTACACATTGGCGCCTTACCGGTCTTTGGTGTGACTTTGCTAGATCAGTGTTGAGCTATTTCGCAGGACTAGCCAACTTTACCGTGAACATTTTCAACCTAAACTAAGCAACATTTTAGCTCGAGTTTAGAACATTACAAACGACATTTACTTAAATACATAAAACTCGTAAGGTCGGTGTTTAATTTACCCTCCAAAAGGTCCTCTGGGACTTCTCCATTGGTGCTGACGATGGATTCATCCACTTCCGGTTGCTTTCCAACATTAAAGTCAGGTTTTCCGTGAATAGGAGGGTTGTATATGACGTCACATCCGCCTTTTCTTCTTCGCAGCTTTAATTCACACGATGGTCAAGCAGTTAGAGCGTATCATTAAAAGATCCGTTTGCTTTTCAACATTAAAGTCAGGTTTTCCGTTATTAGGAGGGTAGCATATTATATTTGTCGTTGTTGTGGTTTGTGTCACGTTACATTATAAGCCTAGGAACCATTGTTTAGATCTGAGTTGTCCTAGGGACGTATTATAGTGTTGCTTTCATTCGCTGTTGAACTTCAAAGAAGTAAGAAGTGCAAGAAGAAGCTCCGGTGTTTGTTAAACTTAAACATTTAAAAAGACTATTTTCCCTTGCGATTGTGCTGCCAGTGAGGTATGTTGCTGTATGTTTATTGGATCATTTTGTTTGTTTTAATCGTCATTTATGTCAATTATTTTATTTGTGTTTTGTGTAGTTTGACTGTGTCCTTCGTGGATCGGTGACTGGAGGAAAATAAGGTAAAACTATTTGTAATAATAATCTGTGACATTTTGGAGTAATAAGATCGTGACAAAAAATGTTTTACATGTTTTAGCGATCAGGGATTGTTTATTTGCCAACCAAACGGCTTTAAGGAAATATGTCTCTTTGAAGTTGTCCGGGGCAATGTTGGTGTAATGTAAAACAATGTAAAACCGTTTGTAATAATAATCTTGATCATTTGGTGTATTATAAGAGCCATGACTAAAGAAAACATTGACCTGTTCTAGCAATTATGGATGTTTAATTCGCAAACTTCTTCATCGTATGGGCAGCTGTTTTCCGGCACCCGGACCTGAGGCCGAGGGTCTATGCCTTTTACCACCCCAGGCCCGGGGGGCCCTCCCGTTCATATGTCAGGACACACAGAAGTGAGCCAGGTCACCGAGCAGTCATCCAGGTCCGCCAGGCCACGCAAACCATTAGGAGCACGATAAATCGGGCAACGCAGGATCACGTGGTCGGCAGTCTGCTCCTCCGCGCCACACTCACACGTCGCGTTAGGTGCTAAGCCCCACTGGAACATGTTTGAGCGAAAGCGACCGACACCAGTTCGGAGGCGGTTAAGCCTCACCCAGGCCACTCGTGGTAGTGAGAGGCCTGGTATTGAGCCGGTGTCAGGTATGAAGTCACGGAGTCTGGAGGAGATGGTATGCTCCAGGTCCGTGCTCCATTTGTGATTCGCCCAGTGAGCCGCCCTGATGTTGTTGTCACTGCATTGATGCAGGAGCTTCAGGGCGGCTGGTACCAGTGGGTCTCTGGAGGGGAGGCGGGGCGTTGGCTCTGAGGAGAGTGTGAGCCTTTCATGGAGCAGGTGGTTCTCATCCATGTTTGCCCGGCCCGCCAGAGTTGCTACAGCACCTTGGCGACGAAGCTCAGCGGGTTGGATGCCTGCTAAGATGGGCAGTAGCTCCACAGGGGTGGGGCGCAGGCATCCAGTGATAACACGCAAGGCTTCGTTGATCGGGACATCAAGTTGTTTAGAGTGAGCACTGCGCGCCCAGACAGGTGCGCAGTACTCAGCAGTTGAGTAGACCAGGGCAAGTGCTGCTGTTCGCAGAGTTCTTGCCCCGGCACCCCAACCGGACCCGACCAACCGTCTCAGCAGTGAGACGCGGGTGTTGAGTTTCTTGCGTGTTGCCAAGAGGTGTTTACGGAAAGTGAGCGACCTGTCCAGGGTGACCCCAAGGTATTTAGGGTCAGGACGAGGGTCTTCAGGTGTAGGACGAGGCCGGCATAGGGTAAGGGAAGCCCCATCCGGCTTCCGTACCTCGAACCTGATCTCACGATCCGCTTCCCAATTGTATAGGTGGAAAGCTTGTGTCACCGTCTTGGATTCGCTGAGCTTCAATCTCCAGTTATGGAGGTAAGCCACTAAAGTCTCCATGTCCTGGCTTAGAGTTCCCTCCAAGGCCTGCCAGTCCCTGTCGGAGTGCAGCAGCGCGAGATCGTCTGCGTATGCGAACCTCCGTGAGACTGTGGCAGGCAGGTCGTATGTATAGATGTTATACAGGAGGGGAGCCAGGACAGATCCCTGGGGGACGCCATTTTTCAGGCGCCGCAACCTGCTTTTATCTCCGTTACTGGTGGTGAGAGTAAAGCTGCGATTCCAGACAAGCTCCATGATCATTTTGACCATGTGCCTGTCTGGAAGCAGGCGGAGAAGTTTGCAGGTGAGGCCGCGGTGCCAGACTGTGTCATAGGCAGCAGTCAGGTCTATGAAGACGGCACCGGCCTTCTTTTTCGCCTCAAAGCAGTCCTCGATGTCCTGGGTAAGGAGGGCGACCTGATCCACCGTGGACTTCCCACGTCGAAAACCCGCCTGCTCCCGGGGGAGGTGGGGGTCTATGATGGGCTCGACACGGGCGTGAATCAGACGCTCGAGGACTTTAAAGGGGACGCAGAGCAACGAGATTGGTCTGTAGCTCGTTACGTCATCCTTTGGCTTGTTCGGCTTGGGGATAGCGACAACAGTGGCCCTTCTCCAAATCCTGGGGATCCGGAGTTGGCGCAGGCAAGAAGACAGGAAAACTCTCAGCCAGGACTTCATTGCAGGGGCAGCGTGGAGCACGAGTTCTGGGCAGATGTTGTCAGGCCCAGCAGACTTGCCTGGTTTGGTATACTGGAGGGCAGCTGTGAACTCCTCCGGTGAAAACTCACCGGAGATGTTACACTCGCTAGATGTTGTTGTCCTCCAGAGGTCTGCAGTTTCCTGGCGCACCGCCCGGGAAAAGTCTCGATTTATCCCGGTATATGCCCCGTTTTTCACAACCTGTGCTGCAATAGCATTTGCGGTAACGGGGCATGTTCGGGGTGCGCGCTCAGACCTACCAGTCAAGTTGTTCAAAGTGCTCCACGCGATACGGCTAGTGTGCGAGAAGTCGATGGAGTGGACTGCCTCTTTCCAGCGCTGGTGCCTCTTCCTTCCAAGAGTGGAAAGAAGGGCAGTGGCTGAATTGTTAGCCTCCGGGCCATAGGGAGCCCGGAGGAAGGCGCTGTAGAGGGTCTCGCACTCGCCATCCCAGCATGGTTTGTAGTTCTTACGCCGGCCGCGTGGGATGGCTTTTTTTGGCCGCAGATGTTAGTGCCCTACAGAAGTCCTGGTATGCCTCGTCCACGTTGGGTGTGTCTGGTGGTGGGAGACACCGTGTGGACTTGTTGGTATGGAGGCGATAGAGTTTCCAATTGGCCTTCCGGAAGTTCCATCGCTTCATCGGTCCGCTCGGAACTGTTGTCACGAGGTCGGGCACCGATATCAGCGACGGTCGGTGTTGCGACCTGGGGAACATTCCTAGAACACGTCTGTCGGGGAGCTGGGTGTCCACACCGACACTCACGAAAGCCAGGTCAGGGTTCGTGTCAGTGTTATGCCGAGCGGAGTGAAAGCTGGCTGGGCCCTTCGGGTTGTAGAGAAGGTTGAGCGAGTTGCGCTCTGCCCAGTCAGAAAGAGTTTCCCCGCTCGGTGAGGTGGTACTGTATCCCCACCGTGTATGCCGGCAGTTGAAATCACCAGCATATACACACGGTGGTTCAAGCACTGGCAGTGACACTGGCGTGAGTTGTGAGGGTGGTGGTTTGTAGACGTTGACAATTTTGATGTCGCCAACGTCCACTCGCAGCCACTCGATCTCGGAGTTGTCCGGTGATCGATCGGCGAGGGTCCAGCTCAGATCGTTGTGGACAAACGTGGCAAGGCCATGCTTCTTGCTCAGGATTGACCCAGCTAGCGTGAAGTTGGTGATCGCTAGCTTGTCCGCTGTTGGGCGGTGGGTTTCCTGAAGGAGGATGACCATGGCTTGGGTGGTGTGGGCCATGTGCTCGATGACGGATGTTTTGGCATCTGTGAGCCCTTCAACGTTCAGTTGCAGTATTCTTGGTTGGAGACCGGCAGCAGTGTTGCTACCAGATCTCCGCCCAGACTGCCCCTGGACGCCAGAACGGGAGGGTACCCGAGTTGAAAGTTTTTTGTTTCGCCGCGTTGCCATGGAGTAGAGCAGCGCGGTTACTTGCAGGGATCACGGCGTGAACGTAAACTTTCTCGATCGCAAACTAAATATGTATCATTGAAGTTATAACTTTTTTTAGTAGGCCTTTATAAAGGCCTACTAAAATGATTTTTTTTTATTTAAACGGTGATAGCAAATCCATTCTATGTGTCATACTTGATCATTTGGCGATATTGCCATATTTTTGCTGAAAGGATTTAGTAGAGAACAACGACGATAAAGTTCGCAACTTTTGGTCGCTGATAAAAAAAAGCCTTGCCTATACCGGAAGTAGCGTGATGTCACAGGAGGAAGGGCTGCTCACATTTTCCTATTGTTTACAATGCAGCGAGAGGGATTCGGACCGAGAAAGCGACGATTACCCCATTAATTTGAGCGAGGATGAAAGATTCGTGAATGAGGAACGTGAGAGTGAAGGACTAGCGTGCAGTGCAGGACGCATCTTTTTTCGCTCTGACCGTAACTTAGGTACAAGGGCTCATTGGATTCCACACTTTCTCCTTTTTCTATTGTGGATCACGGATTTGTATTTTAAACCACCTCGGATACTATATCCTCTTGAAAATGAGAGTCGAGAACGCGAAATGGACATTCACAGTGACTTTTATCTCCACGACAATACATCGGCGAAACACTTTAGCTACGGAGCTAACGTGATAGCATCGGGCTCAAATGCAGATAGACACAAAATAAATAAACCCCTGACTGGAAGGATAGACAGAAAATCAACAATACTATTAAACCCTGGACCTGTAAATACACGGTTAATGCTTTCCAGCTTGGCGAAGCTTAACAATGCTGTTGCTAACGACGCCATTGAAGCTAACTTAGCAACAAGACCTCACAGAGCTATGATAAAAACATTAGCGCTCCACCTACGCCAGCCAGCCCTCATCTGCTCATCAACACCCGTGCTCACCTGCGTTCCAGCGATCGACGGAAGGACGAAGGACTTCACCCAATCATCCGTGCGGTCGGCGGCTAGCGTCGGCTAGCGCGTCTGCTATCCAAGTCAAAGTCCTCCTGGTTGTGTTGCTACAGCCAGCCGCTAATACACCGATCCCACCTACAACTTTCTTCTTTGCAGTCTTCATTGTTCATTAAACAAATTGCAAAAGATTCACCAACACAGATGTCCAGAATACTGTGGAATTTTGAGATGAAAACAGAGCTTTTTTGTATTGGATTCAATGGTGTACCAATACTTCCGTTTAACTAGTGACGTCACGCGCATACGTCATCATACATAGACATTTTCAACCGGAAGTTTAAAAACAATATAAACAAACAAGGAAATTTGGCTCCAACAGTTTTTATTTTTTATAGTAAATTATTATAATATTATTTCTTCTTAGCTTGTCTCGTTATTGTTATCAATTTGTTTTTGTAAACCTTATATTTCGTTTCAGCATCCTTTGTTCTTACTTTTATGAAGTCTCTATAAAGTTTGTTTTTCTTTTTACAAGCATTCTGTAGTCCCTTTATAATCCAAGGCTTTTTATTGTAGCTGTGTCTTTGTTTCCATACATTCGGACAATGCTTTTCATACAATAATAAATATATATTAAGAATAGCCTCATATGCAGCATTTTCCTCTCCCACATACACCTCAAACCAGTCTGCTTCAAATAAGTCCTTCCTGAACTTATTTATTGCCTCTTCAGTCCTTTTCCTTTCTCCTCCCTCTTTCTATACATTTGACAGTCATAAGTAAAAAACATGGGTAAGTGGTCACTTATATCATTAATTACTAGTCCACTTTTTATATTATTTTCTATGACATTTATGAAGATGTGATCGATTAACGTTGCACAATTTGTCGTTATTCTACTGGGTTTGGTGATCAATGGATAAAGCCCTCTATTATATACCACATCCAAGAAGTCTCTTGTTGATTTCTTTGAGACCCTTGTGATTTAGGGCTATATAAATAAACATTGATTGATTGATTGATTTCTGGGTGAGCTTAGCAGGTCTATGTTATAGTTGCCACACATGACGAATGTTTTCTTTTCCTTTACCTTAAACAATAATTCTTGCAGACTATCAGTAAATGCTTCTACCTTAGACCCAGGTGTCCTATATACTCTTTTTTTCTATGTCTACCTCCACAGTTACACATTCAAATAAATAAATAATCGATTACCACTGTCATACATTCAACTGGTCTGCATTTCAAGTCATAGTCAACAAACAGGGCCACACACCCTCCCTTCTTGTTTCTTCTACTATTGTGATACAACTCATACCCGTCAATGGAGAAATCGATACCTCTGTCTTTATCGATCCATGTTTGAGAAAGTGCTAGTATTTTGAAGTTGCCATGTAGAGTCTTCAAATATTCGTCAATCTTCGAGAAATTCGCATATAAGCTTCTGCAGTTGAAATGTATTAAAGAAAATGTATTATCCAAACTAACACTATCATTAAATTGTTCCTCGGTATAGTAGTCACAAATATTATTATTATAGAGGTTTATTTGAAATAGGGACAGATACAAAAACATAGACATCTGAAACAGTTATCCAATGTATGCATCATAGTGTTTGTAGCCAAAGCTAATTTACAACACACCAACAACAACACAGATCCAACATCATTAAAATAGGAAAATAAAAAATAGAATGAGTCGATAATAATGATAATAGTAATAATACAGACAAAGTGCAAACTAGATAAAAGCCAATAATAATAATAACACAGACAAAGTGCAGACTAGATAAAAACCAATTAGTAAAAATGAGTAAAAACTAAACATGGGAACACGATTGTTGCTCAACTAGCCATAATTTTGTTTGTTTTTTGAAAGTGACAAGTGCAGGTATACTTTTCAAAGTGTCCGGTAAAGAGTTCCATAGTTGTGGTCCTTTTATTGAAAAGGCAGTCTGGGCAAAAGATGTTCTACGGAATGGAACACAACAGTTGCCTTTTGACATTGCTCGGGTGGTAGATCTGGTACCACTTTGCAGTCTTGTAATTGCCTTGCAGAGCAATTGGGGAGCAGAGTTATGCAAGCATTTAAAAACCAGTTTGACTGTGTGTAACAAAATAAAATTGGTAAAACTTAAAATATTGTATTTGGTTAAAATTTGGCAATGATGATATCGTATACTCTTCTTGTCAAGGACTTTCAAGGCGCGGTTATAAAGACACTCAATGGTCTTTATTGATGACTGGTGTGCCTGCTGGGACCATGTAGTTAAGCCATAAGATATGTGTGAAAGAATCATTGAATTCATAAAAGTAAAAGCACAGCAAAGAGTTAAGCAGTGTCTTATAATCTTAAAACAGCCTAGGTTTGCCTTCAGGGTTTTACACATTTTCTTAATGTGACTTTTAAAATTCAGCTGATAGTCTATGATTATGCCTAAATATTTGACTTCAGGTACTTGTTCAATGAGCTCCTCATTAATTTTTATATTCAGGTTTGTTTGAGGTAGCTTTTTTATGGAGAAGCAGACAGAGTTAGTCTTTTTAGTGTTTAGGGTTAAACAGGATGATGCCAGCCAAGATGCTTTTTTGTCTAATTTTAGCATTTAAATTCTCAGCAACTAGAGTACAGGTCTTACCTGATGTATATACGACTGTGTCATCCTCATATATCTGTAGATCTATATCTATGCATACATCTGGTAGGTCATTGATGTATAGACTGAATAGTATCGGTCCCAAGACACTACCTTGAGGTATCCCTGTTTTCAATTTTGCGGAAGGAAGATGTCACATTATTAATGGTGACACTTTGTTCACAACCCCTTAGATATGATTCAAACCAGGACAATGACTGTTTGGATAAGTTGAATTTACTTAGTTTTGAAATTAAAATGTCATGATTGACTGTATCAAATGCTTTTTTTAAGTCTAGAAATACTGCACCGACCACCTGTCCTTTGTCAAGGGAATGTTTGATCTTTTCAGTTAAAAAACAAGTGGCAGATTCTGTAGAATGGTTACGTCTGAATCCGAATTGCAGGGCAGTCAAATAGTGATTTGTCTCAAGGTGGTGCATTAGTTGTTCCAGTAGCATTGATTGAGTTGAACAGATGGTTTTCTGGGTCAACATCATATTCAAAGTCATATGATTTATAGTCCGTGTATTCAGCTCTTGAAAACGATTGATTCTCAGTTGTCTCACCTTCTCGCCGTGTATCCTTCCCCCGTCTCCAGCCAAGGATGAGCCATGTCAGTCATAGGCTTAACAGTTCTCATCTATATTGATCCAAGTCGCGGAGCTCTCAAATCGTGACAACTTTGGCTTCTTCAGATGTTCCATTCAGCCGAATTATGATTCTGCAGTTCCGTGTCCATGTTGCTTGTATCTTGTTTTCTTTTCTGAGGATGCGTGCTTGTCTTGTAATGTCGGCATTCTTCTTTGTAAGATGTTCATTGATGTAAACCCCAGTTCCCTTCAGCTTCCTTCCCTGCCGTACTAACTCCGTTTTATGTTTTCGATTCACAAACCGGATCACAATGGCTGAGTTGGTTCTGCTGTCCTTCCAGGGGAGAGTATGGAACGCCGAAATGCTGTCACTTTGAAGAGTCATGTTCTTACTTGTGAAGAAGTTAATTACTTGCCGTTTAAGTGTCTCAAGTTCGTCTGCCGGGGCTTTGGCGTCCTTGTCGGCGTCCCTGCTGCGAGCCCCGGCCACTCTTGCATATGTTGGATGTTTGGTTTCCAGTCCGCTTATAATCAAATCGTCCATTCTGCTGTACTGTTCAAATTCGTCAATTCTTGTTTCTAGGTCGACAATTGTTTTGTCTTTCTCCTTGATTATGTTTTTCAGCGTTTTGATTTCGGTGTCAACAACTCCATGAGTGTGTCTTGCTGTTTGGCCACAGTCTTTACATCCTCCGACAGGGAGTTAAGAGATTTTCTGATCTCCTCCACGTCTTCCTCGAGTTTCTTGTAATTTGCACACATTTTCTTGATTCACTTGGTTTTCTTCTTAGCTTCAGTTTGGTTTCTTTAGTTTTACTCAGTTTTTCTCAGAGTAGCTTGCTAAAACTCAGAAACTGAATTGCCGAGACGCTGCCGTGCTTGTGCAACAACTAACAACATAACATTCTGCATGTAATGGGAGTTATTTAGTTGGTTTTATTTTAATATTTACATTTTTGTTACAATGTTGCTCTTTGTCCGCCCTTTGCAGGTTTATTTCTAAAAAAGTAGAAATACAACAATACAGTTTTCTAAACCGCTCTTTGATGACGCAGAACAGCAGTTTCTTTCAAATAGCCATAAATCCATCTCTACTGTATATACACTACCGTTCAAAAGTTTGGGGTCACATTGAAATGTCCTTATTTTTGAAGGAAAAGCACTGTACTTTTCAATGAAGATAACTTTAAACTAGTCTTAACTTTAAAGAAATACACTCTATACATTGCTAATGTGGTAAATGACTATTCTAGCTGCAAATGTCTGGTTTTTGGTGCAATATCTACATAGGTGTATAGAGGCCCATTTCCAGCAACTATCACCCCAGTGTTCTAATGGTACAATGTGTTTGCTCATTGGCTCAGAAGGCTAATTGATGATTAGAAAACCCTTGTGCAATCATTCTCACACATCTGAAAACAGTTTAGCTCATTACAGAAGCTACAAAACTGACCTTCCTTTGAGCAGATTGAGTTTCTGGAGCATCACATTTGTGGGGTCAATTAAACGCTCAAAATGGCCAGAAAAAGAGAACTTTCATCTGAAACTCGACAGTCTATTCTTGTTCTTAGAAATAAAGGCTATTCCACAAAATTGTTTGGGTGACCCCAAACTTTTGAACGGTAGTGTACGTTATGAGTGTGTTTGGGGTGTGCCGAGTCAAAGTATTAGGCAGGCACAATAACCAGGAAAAGGAGGTGTAGAAAAGAGAAACTACCAACCGAACGGACAGAAAAGCAATCCCAAATAAGCTACTACTCGTTCAAAAACAAGCCGAAAAAACCACAGCCTACGACTCACTAGATTATTGCAAGTGACTTTTGGAAAGAAAAAAAGAGCCCATAGTTGTATTAGGACTTGGCAACACTCCATGCATTCTGCATGTGTGTGTGTAACCTAGCAGTCCCGCCTCCGCTCATCAAGACAAAGATTGTGGATGACTGACAAGCAGATTCACTCAATTGATTTAATTCTGCTGTTGAATAAACATGGCAATTTATCTATGACGGTAAATATATTATATAAATAAATTACAAGTTAATTTTCATTTACCATTCGAATAATTGATTTGTTTACTATCTGGAGTTTTTAAGGAGCAGAGTCAAAGAACCGGCTCCATTGAGACTCCAACTTTATTCTGAAAATATGAGTAAAATGAATTTCTAATAATCATATCAAATGTTTATTATTGATATGCTCAACATGAGGCAAACATATTGCTACAAAAAACATTGTAATACACAAAAACAATGTCCCATCTGTATTAGATACTTAATTCTCACACATAAAATGATTGTGCACAAACACTTAGAAAGCTATACTTGTAAAAGCATTTTAGTGGCTAACATGATGTAAAAAACGAATGAAAAATGGACGTAGTGACGACAATACACAGAAATTAAATCAAAACATAAACTAGCAATTTGTGAATATGTGGAATGAAGTACAATCTTGTCTTACGCTGGCAAACTAAGTCCAACTATTATATGCTCCTTTCTTCCACAGCTCCCAACTTGAGTCATCTTTAACTCCGGCGCAGGATGGAAGCACGGTGGCGTCATGGAGACTTAGCTGCTCGAGAGCCTCCATCAAAGAAGAAAAAGGTTGAAGTTGGCAGCGCTCCAATCGCGCTTAAAATGAAAATGTTAAAAGAGTTTGTAAAGGAGCGACTACAGATGGCAGCTGATGACATATCCAGACTGTTTGAAAGAACGATATTGTCGTACGAGAAGGAACTTTCTCCAACAAGAGAGCAGAAGGAGCGACATCGACAACTAGAAGTTGTTGACAAGATTCCTCTTGTATTCCACTTTGAAGGTATTTTACATGTATACTAGTCTTCTACTTCATCTGTTGACACAAGTTCTATATCCTATGTACACACCACAGGAAACAAGAGAAACGTGTTTTATTTATTAAATCACAATAACGGAAATATAAAATCCACGATGGCGACCAATGAAAAAAAAAATGACAACCTAAAGGAAGTGGTTGAAAGCTTCAATAATTATTTTGTAAATATTGGACCAAAATTGGAAGAAAAGATTCCAGACCCAGTTTCAATTGAGGACTATAATGATACCATAGAGCGAAATCCCAACTCCATGTTCCTCAGTAATGTGACACAGGAGGAAATAGTTACAATCGTGAAAAAATGTAAATCTAAGACTTCAACTGATTGTAACGGAATTGAGATGGAAACGATAAAAAAGGTTATTGAAGACATCTCAGGACCATTAATGTATATTAGTAACCTATCATTTCAAACAGGTACATTTCCAAACAAAATGAAAATTGCTAAAGTTGCACCAATTTATAAGACTGGAGACAAACATCAATTTACAAATTATAGACCTGTTTCTTTACTTCCACAATTTTCTAAAATCATTGAAAAACTGTTTTTAATAACAGATTAGAGAGTTTCATAAATAAAAATAGAATACTCGAAGAGAACCAATATGGATACAGAGCTAATGTTTCAACTTCAATGGCTTTAATTGAAATTACAGAAGAAATTACCAATGCAATAGATAGTAAAAAATGTGCGGTAGCAGTTTTTATGGATCTAACTAAAGCATTTGACACTATTAATCACAATATTTTAATAAAAAAACTAGAATGATATGGCATCAGAGGGTTAGTCTTGAACTGGATAAGAAGTTATCTAACGAACAGGAAACAATACGTGAAGCTAGGCGAACACACGTCTACAACGCTAAATATATCCTGTGGTGTACCTCAGGGATCAATACTAGGACCTAAATTATTCAATCTCTATATAAATGACATTTGTAAAGTTACAAAAGATTTAAAGTTAGTATTATTTGCGGGTGATACAACAGCGTTTTGTTCAGGAGAGAACAAACAAAAGATAATACAAATAATAACAGAATAAATTAACAAATTAAAAAGATGGTTTGACAAGAACAGACTATCGTTGAATCTCAGTAAAACTAAAATAATGCTATTTGGTAACAGTAGAAGAGAAAGTCAAACACAAATACAAATAGACGGAAAATAAATTGAAAGAGTAAACAAAACCAAATTTCTAGGTATAATGATTGATGATAAATTGAACTGGAAAGCTCACGTAAAAAATATACAACATAAAGTAGCAAGAAACACGTCAATTGAATAAGGCAAAACATGTTCTAGACAAAAAATCACTTCATATTCTCTACTGCTCCCTAGTGTTACCATATCTGAGTTACTGTGTAGAAATATGGGGAAATAATTACAAAAGTACACTTCATTCATTAATGGTGTTACAAAAAAGATCAGTTAGAATAATACATAATGTTGGATATAGAGAACATACAAATCCTTTATTTATTGAACCAAAGATAAATTCCACGACATAGTGAATTTGCAAACAGCTAAAATTATACACAAAGCAAACTATAACCTGCTACCCAAGAATATACAACAATTCTTCTCAAAAAAAGAGGAGAAATATTATCTTAGAGAGAAATGTAATTTAAAACATTTGTATGCACGTACAACACTTAAGACCTTCAGTATATCAGTATGTGGAATTAAATGATGGAATGGATTAAGCAAAGCAATCAAACAATGTACTAATATGATCCACTTCAAGAAACTCTTCAAACTTAAAGTGTTTACAAAGTACAAAGAAGAAACCATGATAAACATTCTGAATTTATTTAATTCATCCATTCTTTCACTCTCATAATAATCTTACTTATCTCATCATATGAAATGTAACTTACTTCACCAATTATTATTTATTTATTCATTTTTATTGTGATTACTTATGGAGTATATTGTGAATAAATTGAGAACAGGAAGTGAACAAAAGTTTTAGCAACTGTTATGTAAAAGAAAAGGGGTAGGATTAAATAAGCTCTGCTTCTTCCTACTCCTTTTCGAACATGTTGAAAAGAGAAACTGGAAATTGTGATGTATCATGTTGTATGCTTGCATGTTCGAAATAAACTCAACTCAACAACTCAATGTACACTTTTGACATGTAGAAGATAGTGGTACACACACTGCCTTGTGTTGGATGTTACCTTATAACCAGTAAATTTTGTTAAATTGTAGACAATGAAATTCACAATAATTTTAAAAAAAAAATAATTTTTAACTGCATTCTCTCCACATATCTTAAGGAGTATTTCTCTAATAAGTACCAACAATATTGATCAATATTTTGGCCCTTGAACAAAATAACAATGCTAAAACAAAAATAGAGTAGTAAATCAAATTCCATAATAATTACTCACTATTTGTGTCTCGCAGACATCCAGCAGTCGAGTTGTCATGGGGAAAAATGTCACCCTCAGCTGCAGGGGTGGGGCACCACTTTGAAGCAGAAAGATGTACAGCTTCCTTACATTAAAGAGGAAGAGAAGGAGCCACTGCACCTTAAAGAAAAAGAAGAGGAGACAGAGTCCCCCCACACCATAAAGGAAGAGGAGCCACAGTCCACCCACACTAAAGTAAAAAAGACCCCCCCCCCCATAAAAGAGGAAGAGGAGGAGCCACTACCCCCTTATATTAAAGAGGAACAGGAGCTATGGCTCACTCGGGAGGAAGAATGTCTTTTAGGGCTGGAGGAGCCTGATCTCACCAAGTTTTCAACTAGTAAGACTAGTTGTAATCACAGGGAGGATATGAGCGGGGCAGAGCCACCACGACACATGACATCAGAAGCTGATGGAGACCACTATGGACAGCTTCCTTACATTAAAGAGGAAGAGAAGGAGCCACTGCACCTCATAGAAAAAGAAGTGGAGACAAAGTCCCCCCACACCATAAAGGAAGAGGAGCCACAGTCCACCCACACTAAAGTAAAAAAGACCCCGTGTCCCCACATAAAAGAGGAAGAGGAGGAGCCACTGCCCCCTTTTATTAAAGAGGAACAGGAGAAGCTATGTCTCACTCAGGAGGAAGAGTGTCTTTTAGGGCTGGAGGAGGCTGATCTCACCAAGTTTTCAACGAGTAAGACTAGTTGTAATCACAGGGAGGATATGAGCGGGGCAGAGCCACCACAACACATGACATCAGAAGCTGATGGAGACCACTGTGGAGGATCAAAAGCCGAAAACATATTAGCTCCACTATCAGACTGTGACGGCCCAATATCACACTCTTTTGAGGATGAAAACGGGGACGGCACCCAAGAAGCTTTGAGCAGCAATACAGACGGTGAAAGTGATAAGAAGACCCGCACTGACAAAGAACACTCTGAATGCTCAAAAAAGACTAAAGGAACCCCCTTTAGTTGCTTAGTCTGTGGTCAAATATTTCCTGACAAAACGCAAGTGAAAAGACACATGAGAACACATACTGGAGAAAATCCCTCCAGTTGCTCAGTCTGCGGTAAAGGATTTTCTGAGAAAAAGCATGCACGAAGACACATGAAAACGCACACTGGAGAAAAACATTTTAGGTGCTCAGTTTGTTTTAAAAGTTTCAATCAAAAACACTATCTCCAATCACACATGAGAACACACACCGGAGAAAAACCCTTTAGTTGCTCAGTCTGCGGTAAAGGATTTCCTGAGAAAATTAATGTACCAAGACACATGAAAACGCACACTGGAGAAAAACCTTTTAAGTGCTCAGTTTGTTTTAAAAGTTTTATTCAAAAACACCATCTCCAATCACACATGAGAACACACACTGGAGAAAACCCCTTTAGTTGCTCAGTCTGCGGTAAAGGATTTCCTGAGAAAATTAATGTACAAAGACACATGAAAACGCACACTGGATAAAAACCCTTTTGTTTCTCAGTTTGTTGTAAAAGTTTCTCTTACATAAATAATATGAAATCACACATGAGAACACACACACGAGGGGAGAAAGTTTTAGTTGCTTGGTTTGTGCTACAAGATTTCCTGTGATCCTTTTTGAAAATAAGCATGAGGGTCTACTTTTTGTTTTACCTGACTTCCATGCAGGCTGTGTGGATGCCCCATTAGAAAATAAATGTTCTACTGGTGTTTTAAGATGATATACTGAAGAGATATGTTGCCAACGGCTGTATTTAAATGTGGATATTGAAAGCAACACTTGTTTCTCATCCGTCTGTTAAGGTGTGAATATTGTTTTCCAAATGTTGTATTTATTCGTACAGTGCAAATCAACATGTTTTTTTTCTTATTTTGTTTTCTATGAACAATGCAAATCTTGCTGTTAAGAGTTTTTCTTTATCTTGATACGGAATAAATATTTGTTGAGTGTATGTTTTGTGTTGTCATTACTTATGTTAACCCTGCAGTATTATGGGTGCTTTCATGCTGGAGATTATTGTCTAGCCTGGCGGAGGCACCGCCGTAAAATCACAAAAACACACAGTATGACGCTAGAATAAAACATTTCAACACACTTAGCACACAATTAACACAGCAACTGCAGAGCAGACAACTTTTTGAGTTGGGAGCCGTATTTGGTTTAAACAATTTGGGGCCGGGCTAGGAGACACCGAGAGTAACAAGCAGTGGAAAATGGATTAAAAAAGACATATTTTAAAATATAATTTAAAAAACATATATACAGTCGCGATCAAAAGCGACTGTATATATGACTTTTAGCCTGATTTAGCCATTTCTTTACCACTTTAGATGTGTGTTTGGGGTCATTGTCCTGTTGGAACACCCAACTGCGCCCAAGACCCAACCTCCGGGCTGATGATTTTAGGTTGTCCTGAAGAATTTGGAGGTAATCGTCCTTTTTCATTGTCCCATTTAAAGCACCAGTTCCGTTGGCAGCAAAACAGGCCCAGAGCATAATACTACCACCACCATGCTTGACGGTATGTTTGGTGTTCCTGGGATTAAAGGCTTTTTCTCCTCCAAACATATTGCTGGGTATTGTGGCCAAACAGCTCCATTTTTGTTTAATCTGACCACAGAACTTTCCTCCAGAAGGTCTTATCTTTGTCTATATGATGTCAGATGAAACATTGTCCGGTTCCAACAGGACAATGACCTCAAACACATGTCAAAAGTGGTAAAGGAATGGCTAAATCAGGCTAGAATTAAGGTTTCAGAATGGCCTTCCCAAAGTCCTGACTTAAACGTGTGGACAATTCTGAAGAAACAAGTCCATGTCTGAAAACCAACAAATGTAGCTGAACTGCACCAATTTTGTCAAGAGAGGAGTGGTCAAAAATTGAACCAGAAGCTTGCCAGAAGCCTTATTGCAGTGAAACTTGCCAAGGGACATGCAACCAAATATTAACATTGCTGTATGTATACTTTTGACCCAGCAGATGTGGTCACATTTTCAGGAGACCCATAAGGAATTCATAAAAGAACCAATGTTTTTTGTGACCAACAAGTATGTGCTCCAATCACTCTATCACAAAAAATAAGATATGTAGATATTATTGGAAACTCAAGACAGCCATGACATTATGTTCTTTACAAGTGTATGTCAACTTTTGATCCCGACTATATATATATATATATATATACATATATATATATATTTATTTTAATTTTTTTTAACTTGGGCTCCCGTGGGCCCTGCGATGAGGTGGCGACTTGTCCAGGGTGTACCCCGTCTTCCGCCCGATTGTAGCTGAGATAGGCTCCAGCGCCCCCTGCGACCCCGAAGGGGATAAGCGGTGGAAAATGGATGGATGGATGGACTTCCCATGGGCCGGATTTTGGACGCTGGCGGGTCGCATCTGGCCCGCGGGCCGTAGTTTGGGGACCCCTGCACTAGACAGTATATCTTACCTTTACTTGTAAATGAAGTCCGTTCGCCTTTCCTTCTGGGCGAAGATCTCTATGACTTTGTTGTAGAAGTCCTCCTTTTTCTTTTTTTCTTTGAGTTTTAAAAGTCTCTCTTTCTCAATTGAGATAATTGCCACAAAATGGTACTTCCTGTTTCCCCAAAAAGCAAGTGGCGTTTATCAGGTCTTTTAATATCTCACAATGTTCCTTTACATTGGCATTGTGGATGCTGATATTTAGTCTTCGTTGTTCATTTAGAGCCAGATCAATACGTGATATTCTAAACGTTTTGAAAGAAATCTGACCTTGAATGTGGGCAGATGAGCTTTCAAGGTTTTCGAGGCTTCTTGGCAGGTTTTTCAGATCCATCCCATCTATTTTCTACCGCTTGTCCTTCTCTGGGTTGTGGGGGGTTGTATGTCAGTATATCCCATTTGGGTCCAAACACGATCACTCGTTAAGAGTAAAAGGCAGGGAAAGCAATAAAGACGTTTGTTAGAGCCAGGGGCGTCACTAGCTTTTAAGGACAGGGGGGGCTTAGCCCCCAGGAGATGCACAGGATGCAAGCGAATGTAGCGCACGAGCACAAAACTTCACAAACGGCTAACAAAGACTTAGAAATTATTCATTGTTATTATTATCATTTCAGTCGGTTTATTTTTTTCTGAAAAAGTTTTTTATGTCCATTTTGCATCCGTTCACGTTCTTGTTCTGCAGTGCTGTGTGCTAAAGTGCTTCGTACACCTGCAGGACCGCAAGCAAGGTCGCAGAGAAAATGCAGACTGGATTTTGAGTGATGTGGGCATTTTCTATATGAACAAGTCCAAGGACCGCAAGCAAGGTCGCAGAGAAAATGCGGACTGGATTTTGAGTGATGTGGGCATTTTCTATATGAACAAGTCCAAGGACCGCAAGCAAGGTCGCAGAGAAAATGCGGACTGGATTTTGAGTGATGTGGGCATTTTCTATATGAACAAGTGGAATGGATTGGATACTGACGCACTAAAGGGGCTCTCTACCTTACGCTATGAAGTGAGGGGAAACTGAGTGAATAATGACAGGTTATATGATTATTTATTTAAACTCATATTCGGGCCACTTTATAATGAATATGTCGGCATGTATTTGTAAAAAAAAAAAAAAGAATTTTTTTATTTTTATTTTTTTAACACCAAATTATTTAGGGGGGCTTAAGAATATTTTAGGGGGGCTTGAGCCCCCCTAAAATAGGCCTAACAATGCCAATGGTTAGAGCCATTTGCTCTTTCTGTCTGTCAAGTTCATGACGTCACTAAGGGGTTGGCTCAAGGCCAAGTGCTAAAACAGCCCTGTAGTGTCTCTTGGACCCCTTCTGACCACCTTCTCACTGTTTTTTTTGGTCACAGGCTGTCTTTTGACCAGAGGCACATAACAGGGGTTGAGGTAAACAAGGTTGTGGTCTGACCGGCCCAGCTCTGGGAGTGGTATGGAGCTATACGCATCCTTGATGTTTGCGTACAGCAGGTCCAGGATCTTATTTTCTCTGGTGTGGCAGCTGACGTACTGAGTGAAGTTGGGTAGTGATTTGTCCATAGTAACATGGTTAAAATCTCCCGTGATGAGGATGAGAGCTTTCGGGTGCTTGGTTTGTAGTCTGGCTATCGAGCTGTGGATGACGTCACTGGCAGCTGCAGCGTTAGCAGAGGGGGTGATGTATACTGCCATCACGATAACGTGCGGAATCTCCCTGGGCAAATAATATGGTCTAAGTCCTACAGCTAACATCTCTATATTCGGGTCACAGTGGCGCTCTTTTATTGTGATATGACCGGGATGACAATATTTCTTATTAATAAACAAAGCAAGCCCCCCTCCTTTCCGCTTGCCGTTGGTTCGGTCCCGGTCAGCGCGTACCGTTTGAAACCCGTTTATAGAGACGTTACTATCCGGAACATCGTCGTGCAGCCACGTCTCAGTAAAACACATTAGGCTACACTCACGATATTCTTTCTGACTATAGCGGCAAGCACCGACAACTCATCCATTTTATTTGCCAGAGACCGCACGTTACCCATGACGACGGAAGGAAGATATGTTTTATATCTCCTTCTCTTCCTCCTCGCTTCAGCCCTCTTCTGTCTCGAGCGTGTCCCTTTCCCTCGACAGCCACAATAAAAGACACTTCATTGCGGACAGATTCTATATCGGCAGTGTGCTTGGATAAAGTATCTTGGATTGAACCAAGTTGATCCTCCAATCGCTGGAATCGCTTTTGGGATCTATCCTCAGCCTCGTTGAAAAATGTCCTGAGTAAAGTTTCAAGATAGGCCTCAGTGACGACATTGATTGATTGATTGAAATTTGTATTTGTATTTTTTTTTTTTTTCCAAGATGGCGGCGCTTCATGGCGGCAGCTTCTTGCGAGCGCTCCTGGAAGTGTAGACCGATTTGGCAAAAATACCCCTCAATTCAGTCAATTTCATGGCTGGCTCACAGCGTGTTCACTCCGTGATCACTTACGACCGACTTACGATTCTGGATGTGGAGAGATCGGGCCATTTTGGGCTGAAAGATGCGTGTACGGTGGACCTACTCGCTAGCTTGGGAATTCTTCGCGAGCTACATCCAGCAGTGGCCTTTGAAGCAGCGGCGTCCACTACCAGCGGAGACCGTCAACGAAAGAGACGTAAGCGGTGCGCTCGGAAGCAGAAGCGGGGGTGTCGGGCGGGGCTAACAACAAAGCTAAAGGCGTTGTTGTTAGCGGGGCTAACGAAAAAGCTAAATGCTAATCCACAAAGAAGCGCTAATAAGGAGTCTGTTAAATTAGAACTAGCCAGCGCCAGGCTGGATAATCCCTGCACACATAGCAATTCTCTTAGAATAATATACAACTCACATAATGTTTTTTCTGCGTCAGAGGTGGACATGCATTTTACTGAGGTGGCAAACAATCTAAAAAATTCCTGTCATATCAATTCCTAGATATGGTCGAAATTATTTAAAGTGCACTACGCATAATAAACGTAACATTATTAATATTGCTACTACGGATACTTTCAACAAAATCTCCTCAAAACAGCCCACCACCTATAATATGGGCTTTTTAAACATAAGGTCATTGTCTTCCAAAACGTTATTAGTTAATGAAGTCATTAGAGACAACAATCTTGATGTCGTTGGTCTAGCCGAGACCTGGCTCAAACCAGACGAATTTTTTGCGCTGGGTGAGGCGTCTCCTCCTGGCTATACGGGAACGCATATTGCCCGTCCCATTAAAAGGGGTGGGGGTGTTGCACTAATATACAACAAACACTTTAGCCTTACCTCGGACCTAAATAATAAATATAACTCGTTTGAGGTGCTTACTGTGAGGTTTGTCACACCGCTGCCTCTGCACCTGGCTGTCATCTACCGCCCCCCAGGGCCCTATTCGGACTTTATCAATGAATTTTCAGAGTTCGTTGCTGATCTAGTGACGCACGCCGACAATATAATCATAATGGGAGACTTTAACATCCATATGAATACCCCATCGGACCCTCCATGCGTGGCGCTCCAGACTATAATTGATAGGTGTGGTCTTACACAAATAATAAATGAACCCACGCATCGCAACGGTAATACGATAGATCTAGTGCTCGTCAGGGGTGTCACCACCTCCAAAGTTACGATACTCCCGTACACTAAAGTAATGTCCGATCATTACCTTATAAAATTCGAAGTTCTGACTCATTGTCAACAAACTAATAATAATAATAACTACTATAGCAGCCGCAACATTTATGCTGCCACAACGACGACTCTTACTGACCTACTGCCTTCGGTAATGGCACCATTCCCAAATTATGTGGGCTCTATTGATAACCTCACTAACAACTTTAACGACGCCCTGCGCGACACCATTGATAGTGTAGCACCGCTAAAGCTAAAAAGGGCCCCTAAAAGGCGTACCCCATGGTTTACAGAAGAAACTAAAGCCCAGAAATTATCATGTAGAAAGCTGGAACGCAAATGGCGTGCGACTAAACTTGAGGTTTTCCATCAAGCATGGTGTGATAGTTTAATAACTTATAAACGCATGCTTACCTCAGCTAAAGCTAAATATTACTCAAATCTCATCCACCTCAACAAAAATGATCCTAAATTTTTGTTTAGTACAGTAGCATCGCTAACCCAACAAGGGACTCCTCCCAGTAGCTCCACCCACTCAGCAGATGACTTTATGAATTTCTTTAATAAGAAAATTGAAGTCATTAGAAAAGAGATTAAAGACAATGCATCTCAGCTACAACTGGGTTCTATTAACACAAATACGACTGTATATACGACGGACACTGCCCTCCAAAATAGTTTCTCCCTCTTTCATGAAATAACATTGGAGGAATTGTTAAAATGTGTAAATGGGACAAAACAAACAACATGTTTACTTGACCCAATTCCTGGGAAACTTATCAAGGAGCTTTTTGTTTTATTAGGTCAATCAGTGTTAAATATTATAAACTTATCACTTTCCTCTGGTACTGTTCCCCTAGCATTCAAAAAAGCAGTTATTCATCCTCTACTCAAAAGACCTAACCTCGATCCTGACCTCATGGTGAACTACCGGCCGGTGTCCCACCTTCCGTTTATCTCGAAAATCCTCGAAAAAATTGTCGCACAGCAGCTAAATGAACACTTAGCGTCTAACAATCTCTGTGAACCTTTTCAATCCGGTTTCAGGGCAAATCACTCTACGGAGACAGCCCTCGCAAAAATGACTAATGATCTATTGCTAACGATGGATTCTGATGCTTCATCTATGTTGCTGCTTCTTGATCTTAGCGCTGCTTTCGATACTGTTGATCATAATATTTTATTAGAGCGTATCAAAGCGCGTATTGGGATGTCAGAGTTAGCCTTGTCTTGTCGGGGAGGCTGGGGCCGTACTCTGGCTCCCGCACACACTGGGAGTCAAATGTATTGTACATGCAAATTCACATATACTCACACACATACATACAGACATACATAGGTACCTACGCTCCCACATACATATACAAATAAATACAGTACATATTTACACACTCAAAGTTCGTACATCCACACGCACATTCATTATACAAACATACTGTATACACATACTGTACATATACACTCACTGTACAAACACACACATACTACACATACATTCACTGTACAAACACACACATACATATACTGTACATATACATTCACTGTACAAACACACATTTACACATACTGTACATATACATTCACTGTTCAAACACACATACTGTATACACATACTGTACATATACATTCGCTGTACACACATATACACATACTGTACATATACATTCACTGTACAAGCACACATACACATACTGTACATATACAAGTACATATGCACACATACACTCATGCACATAATCACGTTTCATCAAACATATATTAACGTTGTTGCCCTAGGGTAAACTGGGTATAACACATGGCACACTGACAAAGCTTAACCTATTGTTACTATAACAATCTACAAGGGTAATGTAGGTTGCTTCTCTTTCTTCCCCTCCATTTTCCTGCATTCTTTCGTATCTCAAGTTATCATTACGTATATGTATTGTTGCATTTGAACAATTGTATTGTTGATAATAAAGGTAAAGTACTGGTATTGTTTATTATCAATAGCACTATTTCTATAGGTATTCATATTGCTCCATTTTTAGTGTAATAATGCTCATTGTCATTTCTGTATTTTTTTAAAATTTTTTCGCTAACTGCTTATTTGCTATTACTTTTACCATCATATTTGTACATGTCGTATTTGCTGATGTTGCTCTGTTGTTGTTGTTGTTGTTGTTGTGTTTGCTGTTGTTGTTTTTGTCTCTCTGTCTAATCCCCCTCTTGTCCCCACAATTCCCCCCTCTGTCTTCCTTTTTCTCTCTTTCTATCCCCTCCTGCTCCGGCCCGGCTGCACCAAATGATAATATAAATACATTTAATAAAGTCAAAATACAAGTAAGGCAACAAGAGAAGTATCCTACACTTCTCTTTTGTAAAGTAAATCTGAACAGCCGATATGGGCATCTACATCTGCTATATGATTTGCCCGAGAAGCTGGGCAGGACATTATAAAGAAAAAAAAAAAAAAAAAAAAAAAAAGAGTTAGCCTTGTCTTGGTTTAACTCTTATCTTACTGACAGGATGCAGTGTGTCTCCCATAACAATGTGACCTCGGACTATGTTAAGGTAACGTGCGGAGTTCCCCAGGGTTCGGTTCTTGGCCCTGCACTCTTTAGTATTTACATGCTGCCGCTAGGTGACATCATACGCAAATACGGTGTTAGCTTTCACTGTTATGCTGATGACACCCAACTCTACATGCCCCTAAAGCTGACCAACACGCCGGATTGTAGTCAGCTGGAGGCGTGTCTTAATGAAATTAAACAATGGATGTCCGCTAACGTTTTGCAGCTCAACGCTAAGAAAACAGAAATGCTGATTATCGGTCCTGCTAGACACCAACATCTATTTAATAATACCACCTTAACATTTGACAACCAAACAATTAAACAAGGCGACTCGGTAAAGAATCTGGGTATTATCTTCGACCCAACTCTCTCGTTTGAGTCACACATTAAGAGTGTTACTAAAACGGCCTTCTTTCATCTCCGTAATATCGCTAAAATTCGTTCCATTTTGTCCACAAGCGATGCTGAGATCATTATCCATGCGTTCGTTACATCTCGTCTCGATTACTGTAACGTTTTATTTTCGGGCCTCCCTATGTCTAGCATTAAAAGATTACAGTTGGTACAAAATGCGGCTGCTAGACTTTTGACAAAAACAAGAAAGTTTGATCATATTACGCCTATACTGGCTCACTTGCACTGGCTTCCTGTGCACCTAAGATGCGACTTTAAAGTTTTACTACTTACGTATAAAATACTACACGGTCAAGCTCCTGCCTATCTTGCCGATTGTATTGTACCATATGTCCCGGCAAGAAATCTGCGTTCAAAGAACTCCGGCTTATTAGTGATTCCCAGAGCCCAAAAAAAGTCTGCGGGCTATAGAGCGTTTTCTATTCGGGCTCCAATACTATGGAATGCCCTCCCGGTAAAAGTTAGAGATGCTACCTCAGTAGAAGCATTTAAGTCTCATCTTAAAACTTATTTGTATACTCTAGCCTTTAAATAGACTCCCTTTTTAGACCAGTTGATCTGCCGTTTCTTTTCTTTTCTTTTCTACTCTGCTCCCAACCCGGGGTGGACCCCTAGCCTGTCCATCGGATGGGGACATCTCTACGCTGCTGACCCGTCTCCGCTAGGGATGGTTCCTGCTGGCCCCACTATGGACTGGACTTTCGCTGATGTGTTGGACCTTCACAATATTATGTCAGACCCACTCGACATCCATTGTAACCCCCCCCCCTAGAGGGGGGGGGGGGTTACCCACATATGCGGTCCTCTCCAAGGTTTCTCATAGTCATTCACATTGACGTCCCACTGGGGTGAGTTTTCCTTGCCCGTATGTGGGCTCTGTACCGAGGATGTCGTTGTGGCTTGTACAGCCCTTTGAGACACTTGTGATTTAGGGCTATATAAATAAACTTTGATTGATTGATTGATTGATATTAGTAGATTGTACAGTGCAGTACATATTCCGTACAATTGACCAATAAATGGTAACACCCGAACAAGTTTTCCAACTTGTTTACTTCCACGTAAATCAATTCATGGTACAAATATATACTATCAGCATAATACAGTCATCACACAAGTTAATCATCAGAGTATATACATTGAATTATTTACATTATTTACTATACGGGGGGTGGGATGTGGAGGGAGGGGGGGGGAGGGGGGTTAGGTTTGGTTGATATCAGCAATTCAGTCAACAATTGCATCATCTGAGAAAGTGACATTGAAACAGTGTAGGTCTGACTTTGTAGGATATGTACAGCGAGCAGTGAACATGGTGAGTTCAGAAAGCATAAGAACAAGTATATACATTTGGTTATTTACAATCCGGGGATGTGGAGGGGGGAGGGTGTTAGTGTAGGGATGAAGTTGCCTGGAGGTGTTCTTTTAGTGCGGGTTTGAAGGAGGATAGAGATGCACTTTCTTTTACACCTGTAGTGAGTGCCTTGCATATTGATGTGGCATAGAAGGAGAATGAGTTAAGACCTTTGTTAGATCGGAATCTGGGTTTAACATGGTTTGTGGAGCTCCCCCTGGTGTTGTGGTTATGGCGGTTAAGGAAGTAGTTTGACATGTACTTCGGTATCAGGGAGGTGTAGCGGATTTTATAGACTAGGCTCAGTGCAAGTTATTTTACTCTGTCCTCCACCCTGAGCCAGCCCACTTTGGAGAAGTGGGTAGGAGTGAGGTGTGATCTGGGGTGGAGGTCTAGAAGTAATCTGACTAGCTTGTTCTGGGATGTTTGGAGTCTAGATTTGAGGGATTTGGAGGTGCTAGGGTACCAGGAGGTGCAAGCGTAATCGAAAAAGGGTTGAATGAGGGTTCCCGCTAGAAATTAAATATGTATTCTGATATATGTTCTTCACAGAAAATGAGCCAAAGCCAGTGAGTCTCAGTTTGAAAAATTAATTAATTGTATCATTTTTCTTTTAATAAAAATCGAAAACGGGTCCCACAGACCCGAACACCACACAAGGGTGGTGTAATAATGTAATAATCCACTCTATCCCATTTTAAATATTTTGTCACGATCAGTTTTATATTTGCCTCTTTTAAACCTTTCAAAATTAGCCTAAATCTGCACGTATGCAGGTAAACAAACAGCCTAATGGGGTTTAGAACCATCGCCTGAAATACAGGAGTGCCCGGATGTGTCTCTAGGTCACGTGATTGCAACACACCTATGTTTTGTCACATAACACACGTTTCAAGGCAATGGGTCTTGTGGCATTTTACAGTTTGAACAGGGAACACAAGAATAAAGAAATATGAACTAAAGAACAAGGCAGGGTTTGTAATGTCCAAAAAGTAGGGACTCTGTGGCTTATTTTTGTTAGGCATAACATCCAGAAAAAAAAACTTGTGGGGTATTAACGTGTACTATACAGGACTGTCTCAGAAAATTAGAATATTGTGATAAAGTTCTTTATTTTCTGTAATGCAATTAAAAAAACAAAAATGTCATACATTCTGGATTCATTACACATCAACTGAAATATTGCAAGCCTTTTATTATTTTAATATTGCTGATTATGGCATACAGCTTAAGAAAACTCAAAAATCCTATCTCAAAAAATGTGAATATTTCCTTAGACAAAGTAAAAAAAAAAGATTTATAACAGCAAAACAAAATCAAACATTTGGAAAGGTCAATTAATGCACTCAGTACTTGGTTGGGAATCCTTTTGCACGGATTACTGCATCAATGCGGCGTGGCATGGAGGCAATCAGCCTGTGGCATTGCTGAGGTGTTATGGGTGCCCAGGATGCTTCAATAGCGGCCTTTAGCTCATTTGCATTATTGGGTCTGGTGTCTTTCAGCTTCTTCTACCCCACAAATTCTCTATGGGGTTCAGGTCAGGGGAGTTGGTAGGCCAATCGAGGACAGTAATGGCATGGTCAGTACACCAGTTACTGGTGGTCACAGTGCCAGATCATGGTGGAAAATGAAATCATCATCTCCATAGAGCTTTTCAACAGATGGAAGCATGTAGTGCTCTAAAATCTCTAGAAGCGTCTGACTTAGGCTATGGAAAAGAAGCACTGGACAGTTGCAGAGTGGTCCAGAGTCCTGTTTTCAGACGAAAGCAAGTTTTGTATTTCATTTGGAAGTCAAGGCGCTAGAGCAGGGGTGGGCAATTCATTTTTACCGGGGGCCGCATGAGCTACCCGAGCACTGCTGGAGGGCCACATCGACAATATTTCAATTAAATTTTGCTCAATATTATTTTTGATATATACCGTAAGATAAATAATAATAATAGTAATACTTCAACATAGTGTGTGTAACAGCATTCCATGACTAATATAAATAAATTAACATTAATAATAAATGACAGTAAAATAAGCACACGTATGACTGAGGAGTCATAGCGTAACTTTGTGTGGTGTTTGAGTTGTCCGACTTTTTGTGTGGCCATAAACGCACCAGTGGTTTAGTGCTATGCGTGTTGGTGACAGATGACAAGTTGGTTTTGGCCTGGTTTGTACGGCAGAAAATGACTAGTTTTTCGAGATAGAATTGTTTTACTCATGTTTTTGGTGTGGTTATGTCCGAATATAAACAGTTTTGCTCAATAAAGTGATCGATATAATTCCTGTCCTCGAAGCATCTCGATAGACGTTACAATAATTGAACGGTGTTCAATTGAACGGTGTTGTAAACGGTGTTGACGAACACCGTTAGGGCCGCTTGTTGTCACTGTCACTCAAAGTTGCATTGCAAAATTCCATAGAATAAATATGTTTATTTTGTTTAGAATTCAGATGGGATTTGATTTGGTGCGCGGCGTATACTTGCTGCGCGCAGCGGACGCTTGAGCAGTGCGCAATTGCGCAGGCACACACCTTAGAGGGAACGTTGCTTTGCAGTTCATGTCTTGTTGAAAACACGGCATTCCTCATCAACTTTTCTCTTTTTAGCGTCTCGGGTGTAAACCGTGCATCACTTGTCGCTGCATGTGCACCTTCACTCGCAGGTTACACACGGACACACGCCCTTAAATAATACTTTTCAAAATAAAAGCAGCACAGTTGTATTGCGCGCAGGACATAGATGTTTTTTCAACTTTATTTTGTAATTGCAGCTGTTCACATTCACTCACAACCACGCACACGCATACGTCCACACGGAAGTAATACAAATAACGATTTTCAAAACAAAAGCAGCACCGTTGTATTGCACACTCGACATAGATACTTTTTAAAATTTATTTTGTAATTTATAATTGGCCTCACGCGGGCCGGACAGGGACGCACAAAGGGCCGGATGCGGCCCGCGGGCCGCAGAATGCCCAGGTCTGCGCTAGAGTCTGGAGGAAGGCTGGAGAGGAGCAAAATCCAAGTTGCTTGAAATCCAGTGTGAAGTTCCCACAGTCAGCAATGGTTTGGGGAGCCATGTCAGCTGCTGGTGTTGGTCCACTGTGTTTCATCAAGTCCAGAGTCAATGCAGTTGTGTACCAAGAGATTTTAGAGCACTACATGCTTCCATCTGTTGAAAAGCTCTATAGAGATGATGATTTCATTTTCCAGCATGATCTGGCACCTGCCCAGAGTGCCAAAACCACCAGTAACTGGTGTACTGACCATGGCATTACTGTCCTCGATTGGCCTGCCAACTCCCCTGACCTGAAACCCATAGAGAATTTGTGGGGTTTGTGAAGAAGAAGCTGAAAGACACCAGACCCAATAATGCAAATGAGCTAAAGGCCGCTATTGAAGCATCCTGGGCATCCATAACACCTCAGCAATGCCACAGGCTGATTGCCTCCATGCCACACCCCATTGATTGATTGATTGATTGAGACTTTTATTAGTAGGTTACACATATTCCGTACAATTGACCACTAAATGGTAACACCCGAATAAGTTTTTCAACTTGTTTAAGTTGGGGTCCACTTAAATTGATTCATGATATAGATATATACTATCAAATATATACTATCATAATACAGTCATCACACAAGATAATCACATTGAATTATTTACAATCAGGGGTATGGAGGGGGGTTAGGTTTGGTTGTTATCATCAGTCAACAATTGAGAACAGAGGAATGGATATTGGAACAGTGTAGGTCTGACTTGGTAGGATAGAGAGAGAGAGAGAAAGAGAGAGAGAGAGAGAGAGAGAGAGAGAGAGAGAGAGAGAGAGATCAGAAGGCATAAGAAAAGTATCTGCATTTGATTGTTTACATTTGATTATTAACAATCCGGGGAGGGTGTTAGTTTAGGGTTGTAGCTGCCTGGAGGTGAACTTTTATTGCGGTTTTGAAGGAGGATAGAGATGCCCTTTCTTTTATACCTGTTGGGAGCGCATTCCACATTGATGTGGCATAGAAAGAGAATGAGTTAAGACCTTTGTTAGTTCAGAATCTGGGTTTAACGTGGTTAGTGGAGCTCCCCCTGGTGTTGTGGTTATGGCGGTCATTTACGTTAAGGAAGTAGTTTGACATGTACTTCGGTATCAGGGAGGTGTAGCGGATTTTATAGACTAGGCTCAGTGCATGTTATTTTACTCTGTCCTCCACCCTGAGCCAGCCCACTTTGGAGAAGTGGGTAGGAGTGAGATGGGATCTGGGGTGGAGGTCTAGAAGTAATCTGACTAGCTTGTTCTGGGATATTTGGAGTTTAGATTTGAGGGTTTTGGAGGTGCTAGGGTACCAGGAGGTGCATGCGTAATCGAAAAAGGGTTGAACGAGAGTTCCCGCCAGAATCCTCATGGTGCTTTTGTTGACCAGAGAGGAGCTTCTGTAGAGAAATCTCGTTCGTTGGTTAAAGGCCTACTGAAACCCACTAGTACCGACCACGCAGTCTGATAGTTTATATATCAATGATGAAATCTTAACATTGCAACACATGCCAACACGGCCGGGTTAACTTATAAAGTGCAATTTTAAATTTCCCGCTAAACTTCCGGTTGAAATCTCCTTTGGATGATGACGTATGCGCGTGACGTAACCAGTGAAACAGAGGTATGGCTCCCCCATTGAAGCCAATACAAAATAGCTCTGTTTTCATCTCATTATTCCACAGTATTCTGGACATCTGTGTTGGTGAATCTGTTGCAATTTGTTCATTGCATTATGGAGAAAGAAGCTGGGCAAGCAAAGAAGAAAGTTGTCGGTGCGAAGCGGAGTATTTTGCGAGGGAAGTCAGCAACACAACACAGCCGGTGTTTGTTTACATTCCCGAAAGATGCAGTCAAGATCGAAGAACTCGGACAACAGAGACTCTTACCAGGAGGACTTTGACTTCGATACACAGACGCCTGTAGAGAACTGGGACAACACAGACTCTTACCAGGATTACTTTGATTTGGATACACAGACGCAGACGCGGTACCGTGAGTACGCAGCTGCGCTTCCAAACATTTGATCGCTTGCCCGTACATGCGTGTCACGTACGTAACTTTGGTTAAATATATAAGCTTTATGAACCTTGGGTTAGGTGAACGGTCATTTGGGCTGAGTGATTGTGTGTGTTGTGCAGGTGTTTGAATTGTATTGGCGGGTTATATGGACGGGAGCTAGTAGCTAGGAGCTAGGAGCTAGCATAACAAACACCTAGGTGTTTTTATGCGGGATTAATTTGTGGCATATTAAATATAAGCCTGGTTGTGTTGTGCCTAATAGAGTATATATATGTCTTGTGTTTATTTACTGTTGTAGTCATTCCCAGTTGAATATCAGGTCACCCCCGGCTCTCACAGCATCTTCCCTATCTGAATTGATTCCACTCCCAACTAGTCCTTCACTTGCACTGTCCTCATCCACAAATATTTCATCCTCGCTCAAATTAACGGGGAAATCGTCGCTTTCTCGGTCCGAATCGCTCTCACTTCAGGCCGCCATCACTGTAAACAATAGGGAACTTTGCGGAAATGTTCAACTGACTACGTCACGCTACTAGGGGCAAGGCTTTTTTTTTTGTCAGATACCAAAAGTTGCATCTTTATCATCGTTGTTCTCTACTAAATCCTTTCAGCAAAAATATGGCAATATCGCGAAATGATCAAGTATGACACATAGAATAGATCTGCTATCCCCGTTTAAATTAAAAAAAATCATTTCAGTAGGCCTTTAACCTTTTTGATTACCTTGGTTGCCATTTTATCACAGGAAATATTAGCCTCTAGAATGGAACCTAGGTAGGTGACCTCATCTTTCCTGGTGATAACAATGTCACCCACTTTTATAGTGAAGTCATTGACTTTCTTAAGGTTGATGTGGGACCCAAATAGGATGGATTCCGTTTTACCCAAGTGTATAGATAGCTTGTTGTCAGCGAGCCAGGTGCAAGTTCTACAGAGCTCAGCACTGAGGATTTTCTCCACCTATGACTTGTCCCTGTCTGATACCAGCAAGGCCGAGTCATCCGCAAACACAGTCGCATGCCGATGACAAGTCGTTTATGTATACTAGGAACAGTAAAGGCCCCAATATACTGCCTTGGGGGACTCCACAGCTCACTGAGAGGGGGGGGGGGGACACGGTGCCGTTCACCTCTACCACCTGCTCCCTCCCCTCCAAGTAAGATTGCATCCAGCTCCATGAGGTTTTGTTAAATCCGATTGCTCTGAGCTAATCCAACAGTATAGCGTGGTTAATGGTGTCAAAGGCCTTCTGAAGGTCCAGCATGACCATGCCGCAGTATTTGCCCGCGTCCACCTCATGCTTGATGTGGTCGGTCAGATAGAGAAGGCATGTGTCAGTGGAGTGGTTAGTTCTGAAGCCGGATTGGAATTTGTACATGAGTTTATTAGTGGCAAGGTAACTATCGACCTGTTCATAAACTATTTTCTCCATTACTTTTGAAATGGAACTGAGAATAGAAACAGGTCGGTAGTTGCCAGGTTCCAATTTGCTTCCGTTTTTAAAGAGGGGAGTTACTCTTGCTATCTTAAAGTCTTTTGGTACTTGGCCTTGTGTAATTGATAGGTTTATTATGTACGTGATGATCGGGGCAATGATGGAGGCAGAGTCCCTGAGGAATCTAGAGGGAATATTATCAAGGCCGGTGGCCTTGTTTGGGTGGAGCGCGCTCAATTTTTTAAACACCTCATCAGCTGTGACCATTTCTAATTTGAAATCAAAAGAAATTACCAGGAGTGGGGTTCGAACCCACGCGGACACATGTCCATTGGATCTTAAGTCCAACGCCTTAACCACTCGGCCACCCTGGTGTAAGTAATCAGTGCAAAATGATTCCCAACCAAGTACTGAGTGCATTAATTGACATTTTCAAATGTTTGATTTTGTTTTGCTGTTATCTTTCTTTTTTTTTAACTTGGTCTGAGGAAATATTCTAATTTTTTGAGATAGGATTTTTGAGTTTTCTTAAGCTGTATGCCATAATCAGCAATATTAAAATAATAAAAGGCTTGCAATATTTCAGTTGATGTGTAATGAATCCATAATGTATGACTTTTTTTTTTTTTTTTTTTTAATTGCATTACAGAAAATAAATATCACAATATTCTAATTTTGAGAAACTATGTCACAATATTGCAAAAATACTGTTATTTTAACAGTTGATTATAAATGCACCAGTGCACCTACTATGTATGGACATGTTTTATTTTTCATGGTGCGCTTAATGAACAACACAAACAACCACTTTTGTTGGAACAATCATTTATTTATCTATAAATAATCCAAATAATCCCTACAATGTCTCAGAAAAAAAATTATTTGCCATTATTATTATTATCAAAAAACTAGGTCAACAAATTTTGCAACCATTTTCTTACAATAATAAGTCATAACGGGAACAGCATGTTGGAAGTGGAATGATTTTTTTCCCCAAATTAATAATTATAATAAAAATAGGTCAAGTAAACCTTCAAATCCAAATAATGATGCTTCATAAATTAACCTTGGTCATGTTTTACTATAAGAATCCAAACCAAGCACTGGCTGCAATTTATGGCTCTTTCATTGAGCAGAAATATGACTGCCCATTTTAACACGGCACTTAGCCCAACTCCACAGAACTGCAATTTCCAAAGTGATGGGAACACAACATCCCTGTGCACCTGAAAGAATGCTTTCCCTCTACAAGTGTAAGTGACAATATGTGTGTGTGTGTGTGTGTGTGTGTGTGTGTGTGTGTGAGTGCACGCGCATTTGAATGAAGTCCTGTTCGAACTCATCATGGCTTTCTTCCTTTCTTGCGTAATAATTGTCCTTCTCCGGAAAAGGCGATGAATCTGTTCATGGCGTCATCCTGAGAAAAATAGTTTTAATAGCGGCACATGGCTTGGAGAGTAAGCAAAGTGATGACATTGATGGTATTTTAGGGAAATATTAAACACATGGACTTACATCATCAAGCATTTTCCTAGGCTGTGGCCTTGAGTTTCTGATGAAGGTGATTCTGCCGACTTTGAACTCATAGTTGGGAATACCTCTGTATGGCAAGATAAAAACAACAAAAATGTCTAGCTATGTTTTACAGCGCCTGAATTCGCTTGTGTAAGTGGACGGTAAATATTGAACAAGTTTTATTTAACCTTTTAATGTCGTTGGCGGTCAGAGGAAATGGGCTGGGCTCAATCCCTTTTGTTTTACCATCCAAACGATTGCCAGAGCCGGTGAAAGCCTATAGAGTCGACTCAGTGTGATCACATAACTACATGAAGACATCTCCCCCTCATTATTAACAACTACTTACTCTGAATCCTAGATCCATGTCAAAGTAACTGCTTGGATCTGCCTCTTCCTCCTGTATAGATAAAACAATCGATGAAGCTCAGAGCAGAAAAATACACGTTTTAAACATGGTCCTCACGGTTGGTTCTTCGTGGTTCTGAGGACGGCGCTCAGGCTCTTTGTAACCCAACGGAGCGTCAAAATCCACCTGTGTGAGTGACGACACATTGAAGTATTACATGTGGCACAACATTGAAAAAAATACTGCACATGGAGAAATACTTACATTCATGTCACACTCAATAATTGATACTGCTTTATCAGGCTTGGTCTCCATTACTCGCAGCTCATAAATCTGAAATAAGTTTGTTCTTGTTAATGGTCAGGCTTCAAAAGGCCACTCATATTTCAGCAGCCATTTTTCAATTATATCACTAACGTGTATATAGCTCCCGATGCTAACGCTAGCACGGCGCTAGCTCTGCTGCACGATACAATCAGTGCACAACAGAACAAATATCCTGACGCAGTCCACATCATAGCGGGGGATTTTAATCATGCCGACCTGAAAAAGGTGCTCCCTAAACATCCCCAGCATGTGAAGTGTGCCATGAGGGGAGCTAACACACTGGACAAAGTCTATTCCAACATAAAAAATGGATATAGAGCCAAACAACTATCCCAACTAGTCAAGTCTGACCACATGTTCCTGCTCCTATTACCAGCTTGCATACCAATAAGGAGAAGTGCTCCTATCACAACCAAAACGGTCAAAACATGGACGGAGGGAGCCATGGAACAGCTGCAGGACTGCTTTGAATCAACAGTCTGGTCAGTTTTTGAAAACTCAGACTTGGAGCAGTACACAGCAGCGTTCCTGGGGTACATAAAACACTGCATAGACACTGTCACAGTGGACAAGCGCATCCGGGTCTACCCCAACAGGAAGCCCTGGATGACAAAAAAAGTACAGGGCTTACTCAAAGAGAGAGACAGTGCCTTCAAAGCGCAGGACGAGGCACTCTACAGTGCTGCCAGAGCCAATCTGAAGAGAGGTATCAGAGAGGCAAAAGTCGAGCACAGGAGGAAAATGGAAGACCACCTTCAGAGCAACAACACCAAGGAGGTATGGAATGGAATACAACACTTGACCAACTTCAGACCCAGTAACCCTTCGGCTGACGGTGACACCTCTCGAGCGGGGGGAGTTAAACAGCTTGTTCGCCCGATTCGAGAGAAAGACACCTGCGGCCGTCACAACACCCCCACTTAACACCCACCGCAGCCGTACCCTTATACTGGAGGAGCATGAGGTGAGGCGCACGCTGAGGGCGGTGAACCCGGGGAAGGCTACGGGCCCAGATGGGGTCCCGGGACAGGTACTGAGGGACTGTACAGACCAGCTGGCTGGGGTATATACTAAGATCTTCACCCAGTCCCTCTCTCAGGCCGTCATCCCATCATGCCTGAAGACCTCCACAATAATCCCGGTGCCGAAGAAGAACTCCATCAGCTGCCTGAATGACTACCGTCCAGTTGCACTTACACCTATAGCCATGAAGTGCTTCGAGAAGCTGGTACGGACCCATATCACCTCAGTCCTCCCTCCCGAGCTCGACCCACACCAGTTTGCCTACAGAGCCAACAGGTCCACAGAGGACGCCGTCGCCACAGCCCTACACTCCTCTCTGGGTCACCTGGAGACGGGGGGGAGCTACGTGCGGCTGCTTTTTGTGGATTATAGTTCGGCATTTAACACCATAATACCTGACAGACTGGTGTCCAAACTGTCAGACCTGGGTCTATCGAACTCCATCTGCATGTGGATTAAGGACTTCTTATCCAACCGCCCCCAGAGGGTGCAGTTGGGCCGCCACATGTCAGAGGGTCGTAAAGTCTGCCCAGAAGATCATCGGATGCCCCCTCCCCTCCATGGCTGATCTGTACAGCTCCCGCTGTCTCAGGAAAGCACAGAGCATCCTGAAAGACCCATCCCGCCCCGGGCACTGCCACCTAGAACTGCTACCCTCGGGCAGACGCTATAGGGTGCTAAAAGCGGGCACAAATAGACTAAAAAACAGTTTTTAACCAAGAGCTATAATAGCATTAAACAGGCCCTGAGTGAGCACAATGTGTCCGTCATGTCCTCATGTGTCATGTCTTTTTATTTTTTTGGACTATAATGTGCAATAATGTTATATGTGTATATGTATATATATGCATATGTATGGATATATGCATGTGTATGGATATATACATATATATAGATACATATCTTCTTTTTTTTAATCTTTTTTTACTATTTATATTACTAAATTATTGTGTATGCACCTTAGGGGATCTGCTCCCATTTCGTTGTTCTTTGAACCTGTTCACTGTAATAATGACAATACAACTCTATTGTTCTATTCAATTATATCTTGTCAAGGGACAATGATTTAGAAATGAAACTTGGATATACTTCAGAGTAGTCAGTGTACAGCTGGTACAGCAGCATAGATTTACTATCCACTGAAAATGACTAAGAACACAGTCATTATTGTGTAAAAAGCAGGTGTGGTGGCGGTAACGTCATTGTACAAAAACTACTTAAGCAAGTTGGTGAATTCAATGTTCTACCTTTTCATTGTAGTTGATGGCTATGACATCACCAGTGGTCAAGCAGGCAAAGTTCCGCAAAGCATTCTCCAGCCTGAAAAAGAGATATTACATGATCACGTGACAGGGATCCGTTTTATGTTCCACACGGCTTTTTTCCTTACACTGCTTTTGGGTTTGTAATGTCCAAAAAGTCGGGACTCTGTGGCTGAAACTTTGAGTAGGTGGCCACCATAAGGTTGACACTCTCCACCTGGACCAGACCACCTTCCTCCAGCAGCAGATTCTGCATCATCTGTGGGGGTATGTAGATCATGTCAATATCTTATACTGCCATTGAAAAATATTAGATCTAGTAAAAGGCATACATGTCAACATTTTCATTTGAAAATAACATACATTTCCTTGAAATAACAGTAACAGGGAACCCAACCCCGCAGACCAGTATCAAAATGTCCCGTCAACTAATGCTGTTAACATTTCTACATGATCAGTGTTTCCCACACATTCATTTATTTGTGGCGGCCCGCCACGAAAGAATTATGTCCGCCACAAATTTAAAAACATTTATTTTTTTTATTTTTTGTTGTTGTCCTGTCCAGCTTCTCAGGCAAATCATATAGTTGATGTAGATACCCATATCGGCTGTTCAGATTTACTTTACAAATGAGAAGTGTAGGATACTTCTCTTGTTGCCTTATTTGTATTTGACTTTATTAAATGTATTTATATTATCATTTGGTGCAGCCGGGCCGGAGCAGGAGGGGATAGAAAGAGAAAAAAAGGAAGACAGAGGGGGAAATTGTGGGGACAAGAGGGGGATTAGACAGAGACAAAAACAACAACAGCAAACACAACAACAACAACAATAGAGCAACATCAGCAAATACGACATGTACAAATATGATGGTAAAAGTAATAGCAAATAAGCAGTTAGCGAAAATAAAACAATACAGAAATGACAATGAGCATTATTACACTACAAATGGAGCAATACAAATACCAATAGAAATAGCGCTATTGATAATGAACAATACCAATACTTTACCTTTATTATCCACAATACAGTTGTTCAAATGCAACAATACATATACCTGTACGTAATGATAACTTGAGATACGAAAGAATGCAGAAAAATGGAGGGGAAGAAATAGAAGCAACCTACATTAACCTTGTAGATTGTTATAGTAACAATAGGTTAAGCTTTGTCAGTGAGCTCTTTGTTCAGTGGATCAGATGTTTGATGAAGCTCTGAGTCTATCTACCACCACTACTGTTTTCTGTTTATTTGTTACTGACTGTGGCAGGACACCTCTGCCTCTATTTCACTTTATGTTGCTGGTAAATAATATAAATAAATGAATAAATGATAAATGGGTTATACTTGTATAGCGCTTTTCTACCTTCAAGGTACTCAAAGCGCTTTGACAGTATTTCCACATTCACCCATTCACACACTGATGGCGGGAGCTGCCATGCAAGGCGCTAACCAGCACCCATCAGGAGCAAGGGTGAAGTGTCTTGCCCAAGGACACAACGGACGTGACTAGGATGGTAGAAGGTGGGGATTGAACCCCAGTAACCAGCAACCCTCCGATTGCTGGCACGGCCACTCTACCAACTTCGCCACGCCGCCCCTAATATGGTTGTAGTAGTAGGCTAAAGTTAAATGATTTAGTATGCACTAATTAAAGGGGCAGAGCTTTAAGAGACATTTTAGCTTTTATATTTTATAAGATATCTTTTTTGTAAGAACCACAATTAATAAATATATTTCAGTGAATAACTTGTTGTTCAAATCTGTATATAAATATGTACATAAAGTGTTGTAATTATATTGTAAAATGGATGGATGGATGGATGGACGTTTAAAACAAAACTGTTAATATTAATAAGTAAGTATACATTTTTTGAGCCTTTTTAGAGAAAATCATATCATTGTAGTAAATTATGCAAATTACTCGATGATGTCATGGTGACCACGCCCACAGTCACGCCCCCACCGCCACAGGTATCTTGGCAGTTTATGGGAAACACTGATGATGTAGCGTAAAATAATATGGTTTGATTGAGTCACGTGACGCTCGACTTGATGTAAAAAATTCCACTTTTACCATGAAATTTTTACTTTCCACCCACAGTCTGAATGCTTCTGTATATATGTATGTATCAACCTGTTCGTAGCCTGGGTTGCACCTACACAGCAGAGCTCTCTGACAGGCAGATGGGGGAGACGGTGAGGAAGCAGCTCGCAGATGGCCTGGCCAAGATCAATCAAAGCCAACTCCCTGGGAAGTACAAAGTATGGTGCTACCAGTTCATACTGTACCAAAGGGTGATGTGGCCACTGAAGATGAGCGAAATCCCCTCAGTGGTAAGCAAGATGGACGGGGTGGCAAACTCGTTCATCAGAAAGTGGCTGGGACTACCAAGGTGCCTCTCAGACGTAGGCCTCTTTGGTAGGAACGCTCTTCAACTACCACTGCGATCCATCAGCCTGGGATACAAGCAAGAGAAGGCTCGGCTAGTGCTGGAGCTGAGGGAATCCACTGACCAGCTGGTGAGAGCAGCGGGCACCCAGATAAGAACAGGATGAAAGTGGAAAGCCCAAGAAGAGGTCGACACGGCGATCTGCAGGCTGAAGCACCGTGAAGTGGTCGGCAGAGTTCAGGAAGGTCGAGCAGGGCTTGGGAGGGGCGAGGCTCCCTTGTTCTGGTCAAAGGCTTCCAAAGAAGACCGGAGAGCCATGGTGGTGGCAGAAGTGGCAAGAAATGAGCAGGAACAACTGAACATCAAAGCGGTGTCCCAGGGCCAGCAAGGTCGTTGGACATTGTGGGAAGGTCTCAGACAGGACGATGTCATGGTCTGACCTGTGGAAGATCCCCCAAGCCTGGCTCAGCTTCCTGATCAGAGCAACATACGACACCTTGCCTTGTCCCCGAAACCTCCACCAATGGTTTGGTGCCGAGGAGACCTGCAACACCATAAACGCAAGCCTCCAGCACATCCTGTCGGGCTGCTCGACAGCGTTGTCGCAAGGTCGCTACAGATGGCGACACGACCAAGTCTTGAAAAAGTTGGCAGAGGTGTCAGAGACCTGCAGAAAGGAGGCAAATAGCAGACCTTCCGCTCCAGCCAGACATCTCATCCAATTCGCGAGGGCTGGGGATGGTGCCAAACACCCCCACCAGAGAGCTACAGCGAGACTCCTCTCACCAGGAAATGAGTGGAGCATGAGGGTCGACCTGGGGAAGCAGCTCCAGTTCCCCAGGGAGATCGTCGAAACATCGCTACGGCCAGACCTGGTCTTCTGGTCAGAGGCTTGCAGGACGGTTCTTCTGGTCGAGCTCACTGTCCCATGGGAGGGGGGGTTGGAGGCTGCTTATGAGCGGAAGCGAGCCAAGTACTCTGACCTGGCAGCAGAGTGCAGCGAGGCTGGCTGGAAAGCTGTCATCTGCCCTGTGGAAGTGGGGTGTAGGGGCTTCGTGGGTTCCTCAACTGCCCGCCTACTCCGAGACATTGGATGCACAGGAGCGGGGCATCGGAAAGCCATGAAAGAGCTGGCCGAGGAGGCTGAAAAAGGCAGCTTCTGGCTGTGGCTAAGGAGGAAGCATAAGAGTTGGGGGGAAAACACCTAGGACATCAGCAGGGGGTGGCAGTGAGACATCCCTGCCATCGCTCAGCCACCATGAGACGTTCTGGGGTTAAAGGAGCGAAACGTTGATGAATGGTGGTCCCCAGCTGATGACCCGATTATGCCCACAGAGGTGTTCGGTGAGGTGTCACTGCACACCTGTCAAAAGGCACTGGAGGAGGTGCGTCAGGCAGCAATGCCCAGCAGGAATTCCATCACCTGTATCTTGATATGTATATAGTATAATATTTAAACAACACATTCAGAACATTTGTTGTCAGGACTGGACTGTGCACCTTAGCCCCTTTTGCACTATTTTTATTTTCTTTCCTTCCTATGTTTTGCATATTTGTAGACTGTAGCACAGATACTGGAGTTGCTTTTAATCTCATTGTACCTGTGTATAGTGAATATAAAAGGCATTCTATTATATGCTATTCTAAAGCATCACTATCTATTACTTATAATAATAAATAAAAAAAGTTCTGGCCATACAGGGTGCAGAAGTGTGATTTCAACTTAATGAAAATGCTTTAGATTTGTGGCAAAAGGTGTGAAAACAAGTAACTGCCACTGCAAAATTTATTTTAAAAGGCAGCAACACAACAAAGTTATTCCAGCATCTGAACAGCATCGAACTGAAGGGTAACGCAACCCTTTACGAGACTACAAGACCGCAAGAACAACAAATTCCACCTAATAAGCAGCTTACTGTGGTGAAATAATTTACACATTGTACTATGTACAGTATGATTAGAAAGGAAAACAATGCACAGAACGATTACTACGCAGGAGTGCAGCTGCAAAACTCTCGTGTAATTATATAGCATTGAAACATCAATATAGTGATATTTTACATGTGCAATGAAATGTCTTTAACATCAGTACACACTACACAGGAACACAGGATACTTCAAGGAAAAGTCTGTGTTTATCCACCAACTAAAAATACAGAGTCATCTCAATGTTTTACCTGATTATTTGCATGCAATGTACAATACTACAATTTTATTTACAGTAATCTTTTTTTTACAACAGAAGTTTTAGGTTTGCATTTTATTCATCTGATTACATTTTATTACTACTTAAGGATTATTGGTATCTTTATTGATTGATTTATTGAATTGCATGCAATGTGCAATGCTACATTTTTGTTTACAGAAGTATTTTTTTCAAGACAGAAGTTTTAAGTTTGCACTTCATTAATCTCAATGTTGAAGATTATTACTTATTTGCATGCAATGTACAATGCTACATTTTTGTTTGCATAAGTATTTTATTGAAGCAGAAGTAGTGCCTCCCAGAGGAAGCTCCTAATTTAGTTATTTGATAATGATTGCATAAAAGGTACAATTTATATGCGGTCTAAAAATAACAACATTATACACATGAGAATTTTGCTAAGATTAAGTAAGATGCAGTGTATGTAATATCATTTCAAACTACTAGTTTTGATCAAATAAAAGCAAAACATGTTTTGAATTATCTCTGTCATTTGTATTCACTGGTAGAATTGATCACTTTGGGGGAGTTTAAGTCCATCTTAAAAGATCGAGATACCGGTTCTATTGGGAAATGTACTTTCTTTTAAATTGAATTATGACTTAATTGTTTTAAATTATTTTTGACCTGTTGTGGTATGACTGCTGTTGTTCTGTTGTGTTGTCTTGTTGTAATTATTATTGTAACTTTGTTTGTGCCGCCCTCTTTGTCAGGTTGCTCTTGAAAGAGAGATTTTCATTTCAATGAGTCTTTACCTAGTTAAATAAAGGAAATTGATTGATTGATTGTTTCTTTAAAAAGAAGGGGAAAATATTGGAAACAATTGTTAATCTAATTTTTTAAGCCCAGACCGAGTTTCTGCCCTACATGGAAGTAAAAAAAAATATAGGAACAGAGTTTCTCTGAGAAAACGGGAGGGTTGACAGGTATGCTGGAAGGCAACATATTCCTTTTAAGGTTCGGTTTTTATAACAAATCTGTTTCTCACCCAGTGTGGCAAGTAGCAGATTCCCTCATCGGCCACAAACTCCAGAACCCCACAGTGTGTCATTCGATCGGAGTTCTTGTTGGTCAGCTTGAATAGCATAGGGTAGGTGATGTTAAGTCTACCTGTGAAGATGGACAACACAAGGAGAGTTAGGAATTAGGGGGAAAAGGTAATGACAGAGTTTTTCTGAGAAGATGTGCACTTACTGAGTTGGTCAAGTGCTGAAGGTGGCATTATAACTGAGGGAAACAAATCAGGCAAATTAGTAATTAGCTTTTCACAGATAAAATCACGAAGCGCTGTACAAAACATAGATAAAGTAAAACAATTCAATTTAAAACCACAGGGGCAACATCATAAAAAGGATACAAAGTGGATTAAAAATGATAGTTAAAAGGTGCATTAACTAAAAGCTTTAATATAAAGAGGAGTTTTCAAATGTTTCTTAAAAGTTTCAACACAGTCAAGATCACGAAGGGACTCTTGCAAATTGTTCCAGAGTCTGGGAGCTATGAGGAGTTAGGAGGAATGCCAGGTCTCCACGGGTTTTAAAATTAGTTTTCGGGATCTTTCAGGACCCTGGCCTGAAGACTGGAGGCTGCGCCCTGAAGAGTAGGGGCATAGCAAGTCAGTGATGTACTGAGGGGCCCCACCATGCAACGCACGGAATATCAGGACTACAATTTTAAACTCAATGCAGTATTTGACTGGAAGCCAATGAAGACTGGATAAAACGGGGGTGATATGGGCTGTTCTGGGAGCACCGGTCAAAAGTCTGGCAGCCGCATTTTGTACAATCTGAAGTATCTTTAGTGTTGACTTGTTGAAAAGGGTGAAGAGAGAATTGCAATAGTCAATGCGAGACGAAATGAGCGTGTGAATGATCATTTCGAGATCCAATTTTGACAACAAATTTCTCACTTGAGAAATATTTCTGAGATGATAAAAACAGTTTTGGTCAGTTGACGACAGTGACCCTGCGAAGACATGGACTGATCCAACACAACACCAAGGTTTCTGAGGCTGCTTTTAACAGATGCACCCAGAACACCAAGTCAGTTCTTGATCAGGGGGATATTTTTTATCAATTATCAGAGTTTCCGTTTTGTTTGAATTTATCTGAAGGAAATTTGAGGACAACCAGTTTTTAATACAGGATACTCAGATAACAAGTGAAACTGAATCATTGAAGGAGTTGAATATCATCGGCATAGAAATGATAAGAAACATTTTTAAAACTACTGATCAACCTCCCAAGCGGCATCAGATACAACAAAAACAAAACAGGCCCCAGAACTGAACCCTGGGCCACACCACATGACAGCTTGGACACAGTGGACATTACATCATTAAAAGAAGTATTAATAGTTCTCCCATTTATACAAGAAGTAAACCACTGGAGAACTGCACCAGAAAAAAAATGACGAGTGATGAAATGGAAGATGTTTCTTAGTTTGTTGACAGTTCTACATATTTGATTTTGCAATATTATTCCAGCTTACTTTTGCCTCCTTTCTCCACATCAGAGCGGTCATTCGGACCAGCCAGCATCGACACCGAGTAGCAGCGGTACTGGGTGGAAAAGCGGTTCTGAAACCCGCGAGACATTGGGTGGTCGAAGACGTGAAAAGAAAACTGTAAAAGAAAACCCAATGTGTTATGAACCAGAACATGTTGGAAAGGAATAAACACATAATGGCGGTTTGTTCATGTTAAGTTTCATGATGACGGTGCGTGATTCTCTGTGGTGTTGTTGGCAGCAGCTAGCTCAACAGCGTCGACTTTTTGTTACATTTTGACGGCTTCGTCAGTGGTTGTAGATGAAAGCAAGTGTTGCCTTACCATGTCGACGTGTTTGTCTTTGTTCCCTTGAACAAGCCAAAAGAAAAATACAAGCTTCTGTTACGCTATTTTAACATTTACACACGCCGTTTCGCTCCTCTCTGTTGTTTTCTGATCATACCGGAAGTACACTGGATGACGTAGGCGATGACGTTTGTGAATCCAACCAATCGTGATGTCTCATTTAAAACGCTTTGATGTAGGCTTTTATAACTAAAATAATTCTGTCGGAATATTAATGACAAATTTGTGCTTTGTTTTAAAGATGTGCTATTTGTTTTACCTTTGCAACCTCATTACACTATGGGCTAAGTTATATATTCATAAATGTAAGTTTCTCAATACTGGACTTGTTTGTTGTGCCTTTAAAAAAAGAATTAGAACTCTACTTTAAAACACTCTACCTCTAACAAACAAAAAGCTGTGAAAACTACGATGCTGTGTTCCAAATTTAAATTATTTACAGAACTTGTGTGAGCCTATGGCTTTACATTCTGTTACATATATATTTTTTGCATTCTATTTTAGTTAATTTATAACCCCCTGGCGCTGTTTTGTACTGTTATTGAACTGTTTCTTTACCTGTTTTGTTTTTTTAAAATTATAAATAAAGGTTTATAAAATAAAAAAATACATAAATAAAATAATAATAATAATTATGTCTGTATTTCGACACTACTAGTCGAGAGGGACAAGCGGTAGAAAATGGATGTATGGTTTGATTGATTAATTGATTGAAACTTGTATTAGTAGATTGCACAGTACAGTACATATTCCGTACAATTGACCACTAAATGGTAACACCCGAATAAGTTTTTCAACTTGTTTAAGTCGGAGTCCACGTAAATCAATTCGTGGTAGTCTAAAGCGTGCATTTTCTGTAATTTACAAGAATTGATAATAAAAAACAATGGGATTATATGATCCTTGCTGTTGGGGTCAAAGGTCATTATTAGGATTGCTTGTTTTTTTCCGAATAATCCAAGCTACAGATGGCATATACATGGTAAAGATTACAGTACTACTGTAAACAAAAGCAAATATAAAAGAAAGTATTTTTTAAAAACGAGAGTTATTTTAGAGATTAACGAGACATTAAACTGCTGATAAATACGATTTAAAATGTAGTTAACAATGAAAGCACTTCAATTAAAATGAGTTTAAACTCATTATAAAACCACTTGTGTTAACTCAAAGCGCTTACAAAACACACAGATCAGTCTTAAAGTTGGGGTACCTAAATTATAATCTTTAACTAAAAATCATATTAGCATCATACAGTATATCGTAACAGTAATTATTTCTGAAAAAATTGTACGTCTGCATGGGGTGTGTGCCTTATAATTAAGTATTTACGTAAATAAAACCCTGAATGACAAACTTTAAAAATTGTTTTATTTATCTATCTTTTAAAGAATAATACAGACATTGAACAATTCCAATAACGATAATCGAGTACTTCCATACATTAACGAGAAGTAACACACAAACATAAAGGAATAACAAATAACAAAACAATTTAGAACGTAGGTTATCATGGCTCTTTTGTTTTCTTCTTTAATTATTGAGTTATACAAATATTTTAATTCAGAATAAAACAAAAAAATATTTGGTTTGCACGCTAACCCGGAGGACAAACTTATTTGTCTTCCTGTCGGTCAACCCATAGACATCTTATAAGTAGACGCAGCATCGACCGCTACTGCCTACTGGCACTGACGAGACGCCAGTAGGCATCACTGACAAGTTCAAGAAACAATATGATTAGGTTATATATACACATGCGTATATCCTACATAAACAATGTATGAATACATTAGATATCTATGTATCTTAGGGACCTATAGACTTATTTCTGTTGCTGCAGCAGAGAGTTTATTCTGTCTTGACACTTTGTATTGATATTTTACATTATTCCCTTAAATGATAATGTTTACAGTGATTGTTTTATATTTATTTTTTATGTATGTCGCTTTGGATAAAAACATCTGCCAAATACTTAAACATAAACATATATAAACACCTGAAAGTCTTTATATCAGCTAAAACCACCAATTTGTTTAACTGAATTCAGAATAAAATCAAATTCTGTCTTACAATCTTTATCTTCATCATTTATTTCAACTTTATGTTATTCAAGTATGAAATGTTTAAATGTAATTAATTTAATTAACAAGCAATTCTATTATGGTCATACTCTTGTTTGCTAGCGGCGTTAAAGTGCATCCGGCAGTGGAGGCTCCTCTATGGGGTCTTGGTGCACTAGGAGGTTAACCCCTTTACTACTGTTACCCCAGGTGGCCCTTGGCAAAGGCCTAGTACCTGACTGCCCCCTAGCCAAGGATACGGTGAAGACCTCAACGGCCGAGCAGGCGGAAGACGGTAGATTTAAGAACTACCACAACGGCTGCGATAGCGGAAGAAGGCTGCAGCAGAAAAGGATCCCCAGTCGTCTTGGACTCCATGTCACTGCACCCTGACCCGATTCTGTCAAGGATCGTGTGGTGACTGTCTGTGCACCAGTCTCCCCACGTTAAACTAAGTCACACACAGGCATCCTCCATAAAGGGATACACCCCTACCAGGAGGATCGTCATACTCGTTCGAGTGACCGCCGATGACGATTTCAGTACTATTGAAGATCTTTGCTCCTTCTCAACTCTGTGGTAATATTCTTTTTACAAAATACAACCAGTAGTACGTTAATGTTAAATCTTACTTGTGAAAAGTAATCCCCCGATTCCTATTTTCAACAGTCTGCTCATTTGAGCAGGAAAACACTGAACACCATCTTTGTTTTCTACCTGTCAACTGTCAGTTTAGGCTTCTCGCCGGCTCCTCATCCGGCTACCTAGGTTCCATTCTAGAGGCTAATCTTTCCTGTGATAAAATGGCAACCAAGGTAATCAAAAAGGTCAACCAACGAACGCAATTTCTCTATAGAATCTCCTCTCTGGTCAACAAAAGCACCATGAAGATTCTAGCGGGAACTCTCATTCAACCCTTTTTCGATTACGCATGCACCTCCTGGTACCCTAGCACCTCCAAAACCCTCAAATATAGACTCCAAACATCCCAGAACAAGCTAGTCAGATTACTTCTAGACCTCCACCCCAGATCACACCTCACTCCTACCCACTTCTCCAAAGTGGGCTGGCTCAGGGTGGAGGACAGAGTTAAACAACTTGCACTGAGCCTAGTCTATAAAATCCGCAACACCTCCCTGATACCGAAGTACATGTCAAACTACTTCCTTAATGTAAATGACTGCCATAACCACAACACCAGAGGGAGCTCCACTAACCACGTTAAACCCAGATTCCGATCTAACAAAGGTCTTAACTCGTTCTCTTTTATGCCACATCAATGTGGAAGCGCAGCTGCGTACTCACGGTACCGCGTCTGCGTCTGTGTATCCAAATCAAAGTAATCCTGGTAAGAGTATGTGTTGTCCCAGTTCTCTACAGGCGTCTGTGTATCGAAGTCAAAGTCCTCCTGGTAAAAGTCTCTGTTGTCCGAGTTCTTCGATCTTGACTGCATCTTTCGGGAATGTAAACAAACACCGGCCGTGTTGTGTTGCTGACTTCCCTCGCAAAATACTCCGCTTCGCACCGACAACTTTCTTCTTTGCTTGCCCAGCTTCTTTCTCCATAATGCAGTGAACAAATTGCAACAGATTCACCAACACAGATGTCCAGAATACTGTGGAATAATGAGATGAAAACAGAGCTATTTTGTATTGGCTTCAATGGGGGAGCCATACCCCTGTTTCACTGGTTACGTCACGCGCATACGTCATCATCCAAAGGAGATTTCAACCGGAAGTTTAGCGGGAAATTTAAAATTGCACTTTATAAGTTAACCCGGCCGTGTTGGCATGTGCCATCCATCCATCCATCTTCTTCCGCTTATCCGAGGTCGGGTCGCGGGGGCAGCAGCCTAAGCAGGGAAGCCCAGACTTCCCTCTCCCCAGCCACTTCGTCTAGCTCTTCCCGGGGGATCCCGAGGCGTTCCCAGGCCAGCCGGGAGACATAGTCTTCCCAACGTGTCCTGGGTCTTCCCCGTGGCCTCCTACCGGTCGGACGTGCCCTAAACACCTCCCTAGGGAGGCGTTCGGGTGGCATCCTGACCAGATGCCCGAACCACCTCATCTGGCTCCTCTCGATGTGGAGGAGCAGTGGCTTTACTTTGAGCTCCTCCCGGATGACAGAGCTTCTCACCCTATCTCTAAGGGAGAGACCCGCCACCCGGCGGAGGAAACTCATTTCGGCCGCTTGTACCCGTGATCTTGTCCTTTCGGTCATAACCCAAAGCTCATAATCATAGGTGAGGATGGGAACGTAGATCGACCGGTAAATTGAGAGCTTTGCCTTGCGGCTCAGCTCCTTCTTCACCACAACGGACCGATACAGCGCCCGCATTACTGAAGACGCCGCACCGATCCGCCTGTCGATCTCACGAACCACTCTTCCCTCACTCGTGAACAAGACTCTGAGGTACTTGAACTCCTCCACTTGGGGCAAGATCTCCTCCCCAACCCGGAGATGGCACTCCACCCTTTTCCGGGCGAGAACCATGGACTCGGACTTGGAGGTGCTGATTCTCATCCCAGTCGCTTCACACTCAGCTGCGAACCGATCCAGTGAGAGCTGAAGATCCTGGCCAGATGAAGCCATCAGGGCCACATCATCTGCAAAAAGCAGAGACCTAATCCCGCAGCCACCAAACCGGATCCCCTCAACGCCCTGACTGCGCCTAGAAATTCTGTCTATAAAAGTTATGAACAGAATCGGTGACAAAGGGCAGCCTTGGCGGAGTCCAACCCTCACTGGAAACGTGTCCGACTTACTGCCGGCAATGCGGACCAAGCTCTGACACTGATCATACAGGGAGCGGACCGCCACAATCAGACAGTCCGATACCCCATACTCTCTGAGCACTCCCCACAGGACCTCCCGAGGGACACGGTCGAATGCCTTTTCCAAGTCCACAAAGCACATGTAGACTGGTTGGGCAAACTCCCATGCACCCTCAAGGACCCTGCCGAGAGTATAGAGCTGGTCCACAGTTCCACGACCAGGACGAAAACCACAGTTCCTCCTGAATCCGAGGTTCGACTATCCGGCGTAGCCTCCTCTCCAGTACACCTGAATAGACCTTACCGGGAAGGCTGAGGAGTGTGATCCCCCGATAGTTAGAACACACCCTCCGGTTCCCCTTTTTAAAGAGAGGAACCACCACCCCGGTCTGCCAATCCAGAGGTACCGCCCCCGATGTCCACGCGATGCTGCAGAGTCTTGTCAACCAAGACAGCCCCACAGCATCCAGAGCCTTAAGGAACTCCGGGCGGATCTCATCCACCCCCGGGGCCCTGCCACCGAGGAGCTTTTTAACTACCTCAGCAACCTCAGCCCCAGAAATAGGAGAGCCCACCACAGATTCCCCAGGCACTGCTTCCTCATAGGAAGACGTGTTGGTGGGATTGAGGAGGTCTTCGAAGTATTCCCTCCACCGATCCACAACATCCGCAGTCGAGGTCAGCAGAACACCATCCTCACTATACACGGTGTTGATAGTGCACTGCCTCCCCTTCCTGAGGCGGCGGATGGTGGTCCAGAATCGCTTCGAAGCCGTCCGGAAGTCGTTTTCCATGGCTTCCCCGAACTCCTCCCATGTCCGAGTTTTTGCCTCCGCGACCGCTGAAGCCGCACACCGCTTGGCCTGTCGGTACCTGTCCGCTGCCTCAGGAGTCCTATGAGCCAAAAGAACCCGATAGGACTCCTTCTTCAGCTTGACGGCATCCCTCACCGCCGGTGTCCACCAACGGGTTCTAGGATTACCGCCACGACAGGCACCAACTACCTTGCGGCCACAGCTCCAATCAGCCGCCTCGACAATAGAGGTGCGGAACATGGTCCACTCGGACTCAATGTCCAGCACCTCCCTCGCGACATGTTCAAAGTTCTTCCGGAGGTGGGAATTGAAACTCTCTCTGACAGGAGACTCTGCCAGACGTTCCCAGCAAACCCTCACAATGCGTTTGGGCCTGCCAGGTCTGTCCGGCATCCTCCCCCACCATCGCAGCCAACTCACCACCAGGTGGTGATCGGTAGAAAGCTCCGCCCCTCTCTTCACCCGAGTGTCCAAAACATGAGGCCGCAAATCCGATGACACAACTACTAAGTCGATCATGGAACTGCGGCCCAGGGTGTCCTGGTGCCAAGTGCACATATGGACACCCTTATGCTTGAACATGGTGTTCGTTATGGACAATCCGTGACGGGCACAAAAGTCCAATAACAACACACCACTCGGGTTCAGATCCGGGCGGCCATTCTTACCAATCACGCCTCTCCAGGTTTCACTGTCGTTGCCAATATGAGCGTTGAAGTCCCCCAGTAGAATGAGGGAATCACCCGGGGGAGCACCCTCAAGTACTCCCTCGAGTGAATCCAAAAAGGGTGGGTACTCTGAGCTGCTGCTTGGCGCGTAAGCGCAAACAACAGTCAGGACCCGTCCCCCCACCCGAAGGCAGAGGGAAGCTACCCTCTCGTCCACCGGGTTGAACTCCAACATGCAGGTTCTGAGCCGGGGGGCAACAAGAATTGCCACCCTAGCCCGTCGCCTCTCACTGCCGGCAACGCCAGAGTGGAAGAGAGTCCATCCCCTCTCGAGAGAACTGGTTCCAGAGCCCTTGCTGTGCGTCGAAGTGAGTCCGACTATGTCTAGCCGGAACTTCTCCACCTCGCGCACTAGCTCAGGCCCCTTCCCCCCCAGCGAGGTGACGTTCCACGTCCCAAGAGCTAGCTTCTGTAGCCGAGGATCGGACCGCCAAGTGCCCTGCCTTCGGCTCCCGCCCAGCTCACATTGCACCCGACCTCTATGGCCCCTGCTATGGGTGGTGAGCCCATTGGAGGGGGGACCCACGTTGCCTCTTCGGGCTGTGCCCGGCCGGGCCCCATGGGGACAGGCCCGGACACCAGGCGCTCGCCGCCGTGCCTCAACTCCGGGCCTGGCTCCAGAGGGGGGCCCCGGTGACCCGCGTCCGGGCGAGGGAAATGTTGGCATGTGTTGCAATGTTAAGATTTCATCATTGATATATAAACTATCAGACTGCGTGGTCGGTACTAGTGGGTTTCAGTAGGCCTTTAACCAACGAACGAGATTTCTCTACAGAAGCTCCTCTCTGGTCAACAAAAGCACCATGAGGATTCTGGCGGGAACTCTCGTTCAACCCTTTTTCGATTACGCATGCACCTCCTGGTACCCTAGCACCTCCAAAACCCTCAAATCTAAACTCCAAATATCCCAGAACAAGCTAGTCAGATTACTTCTAGACCTCCACCCCAGATCCCATCTCACTCCTACCCACTTCTCCAAAGTGGGCTGGCTCAGGGTGGAGGACAGAGTTAAACAACTTGCACTGAGCCTAGTCTATAAAATCCGCAACACCTCCCTGATACCGAAGTACATGTCAAACTACTTCCTTAATGTAAATGACCGCCATAACCACAACACCAGAGGGAGCTCCACTAACCACGTTAAACCCAGATTCCGATCTAACAAAGGTCTTAACTCGTTCTCTTTCTATGCCACATCAATGTGGAATGCACTCCCTACAGGTGTAAAAGAAAGTGCATCTCTATCCTTCTTCAAAACCGCACTAAAAGAACACCTCCATGCAACCCTAAACTAACACCCTCCCTTCCACATCATACCTCTTCGGATTGTAAATAATCAAATGTAAATAATCAAATGTAGACACTTTTTCTTATACTTTCTGATCTCTCTCTCTGTGTCCACTACTTGCTGTACATATCCTACCAAGTCAGTCCTACACTGTTCCAATGTCCATTTCTCTAATGATGCAATTGTTGATGACTGAAGTGTTGATACCGACCAAACCTACTCCCCCCCCTCCATATCCCACACCCCGGATTGTAAATAATGTAAATAATTCAATGTATATACTCTGATGATTATCTTGTGTGATGACTGTATTATGATGATGGTATATATTTGTATCATGAATCAATTTAAGTAGACCCCGACTTAAACAAGTTGAAAAACTTATTCGGGTGTTACAATTTAGTGGTCAATTGTACGGAATATGTACTGCACTGTGCAATCTACTAATAAAAGTTTCAATCAATCAATCAAAACCACTTCAAGATGGCGGCCGAATTTCTCGCGTCACAGCAGCCAATGCTGCGTCTACTTATAAAATGTCTATGGGTTAACCTCCTAAAGGCCTACTGAAACTCACTACTACCGACCACACAGTCTGATAGTTTATATATCAATGATGAAATCTTAACATTGCAACACATGCCAATACGGCCGGGTTAGATTAGTAAAGTGCAATTTTAAATTTCCCGCGAAATATTCTGCTGAAAACGTCTCGGTATGATGACGTTTGCGCGTGACGTCACGGATTGTGCGGACATATTGGGACACCATTGTGGCCAGCTATTAAGTCGTCTGTTTTCATCGGAAAATTCCACAGTATTCTGGACATCTGTGTTGGTGAATCTTTTGCAATTTGTTTAATGAACAATGAAGACAGCAAAGAAGAAAGCTGTAGGTGGGATCTGTGTATTAACGGCTGGCTGCAGCAACACAACCAGAAGGACTTTGAGTTGGATAGCAGACGCGCTACCGTGAGTACAGCTTTGGCTTCCAAACATTTGATCGCTTGCCCGTACGTGCGTGCCGCTATGTGCATGTCACGTACGTAACTTTGGGGAAATATATGTGCTGTATGAAATTTACGGAGGTGAACGGTACTTTGGGCTGTGGGATTGAGTGTGTTGTGCGGGTGTTTGATTTGTATTGGTGGGTTACATGGATGGGAGGGGGGAGGTGTTTGTTATGCGGATTAATTTGTGGCATATTAAATATAAGCCTGGTTGTGTTGTGGCTAATAGAGTATATATACTTATATGTCTTGTGTTTATTTACTGTTTTAGTCATTCCCAGCTGAATATCAGGTCCCACCCGCCTCTCACAGCATCTTCCCTATCTGAATCGCTTCCACTGCCCTCTAATCCTTCACTCTCACTTTCCTCATCCACGAATCTTTCATCCTCGCTCAAATTAATGGGATAATCGTCACTTTCTCGGTCCGAATCGCTCTCGCTGCTGCTGGCCATGATTGTAAACAATGTGCAGATGTGAGGCTCTCCACAACCTGTGACGTCACACTACTTCCGGTACAGGCAAGGCTTTTTTTATCAGCGACCAAAAGTTGCAAACTTTATCGTCGATGTTCTCTACTAAATCCTTTCAGCAAAAATATGGCAATATCGCGAAATGACCAAGTAGGACACATAGAATGGACCTGCTATCCCCGTTTAAAAAAGAACATTTAATTTCAGTAGGCCTTTAAGATCCAATCACAGGATTTAAAGAGGGGAGGGGGGGGGGGCAGAGCCCACGAAGGAGCCTCCTCATTGGCTGACGCAATATATAGTGACGCGCGTACACTGCGCGGAATTGTTTTCAGTAAAGAACGGCTGCCAAACACCCACATGCGCTGCTAAAAAAAACAAAAAGAGGAAATCCGAAGAAGAAAAGAAAGACGCTGTACGTCTAAACAAACAAAGAGCCAAAACTCGATTTAATATTGGTCCGGCGTATTCAAGATGGAGGGCATTACGGGCCAGTTTTGGACTAACTTCGGAAGCGTAAGCGGCTGTTTTCCTTCTAGACAGGTCATCTCGTGTTCCATTCTCCTATATTTGGTGTCTATCTTGTTGCGTGCTGACACGATTGCTGTCCCGTGTATTGTAAGCGGAGACATAGTTTGTGGTTTTTGCCTTTAGATCTTTCCTAAATATTTGTATTATATATGGTGATATTACAGCTTAGCAACATAAACATTTCATAATTAGAATAAAGAAACACGTACCTGTGACGACATTTTCTGCAACAAAATAGGAACTCGGGGATCCTCCGGTACTCTTCAGACTGTCAACAATCTATGCGCGTGCACGATGTCGTGCACTTCCTGAGAGGAAGAAACTGGGCGGGACTATTAGTGAGGTGTGCAAACTGGGGGGCGGGATTTACAGTTTGAATTCTGCCTGGTGACCAGAGGTGGGTAGAGTAGCCAGAAATTGTACTCAAGTAAGAGTACTGTTACTTTAGAGATTTATTACTAAAGTAAAAGTAAGGAGTAGTCACCCAAATATTTACTTGAGCAAAAGTAAAAAGTATGTTGTGAAAAAACTACTCAAGTACAGAGTAACTGATGAGTATCCTGTTCATTTAATGATGGTGGCAACAAATAATGCACAAAAACATAAAAATAGCAATGAGCAAATTCAGAGCCAGGAATATCTCTTAAACAACTAAAACAATAATATATATTAAATAATAATATACATTAACATAAAAAAATTAAGGCAAATTGAGCCACAATAACTTAACAGCACCATAGGCTCAGTAGGCAGAGATTACAAAGGAAAATAACAAGTTAGCCTTTACGCAAACCATAAACTGATAGGTGTGGGCTGCAAGTGGCTTTGGAGCAATCAAAGCTGCTCACACGGTCACTAAGGTGGGCACCTTGTTTGACATGTCAACTTAATGTGTATTATATTTATCCATGAGAGCATTTTTGTTGTAAATTGTGAGGTGTGTCTGTTAAAATCAAGGTTGTTTTTACAAATGATGACAGATGTGAACAAGAGCATGTATTGTCTTTGTGTGATGATGTAAATGAGGTGTGGTTGTATTGTATATTAAGTATGTGTCCATGAAAGGGCATTTTATGACTTTTTTCTTAATACTTGTGTATGATTTTATTGTCATAATTTTTGTATCCCTTTAATTTAGGTAGCCAGGGACTGCAGATGGAAATGAGCTATTTAGCTATAATCTGGTACAGAACATATCGGTCTTTGAGCTTAATGTTTCTGTGCATTGTCCCTTCAAATAAAGACTAAACTAACTAAACCTGGGAACACACTGTGCACTTCTGATTGGTGTTTCTATGTATGCGTGTGTGTGTGTGTGTGCGACTGTGCATGTCTATGAGGCTGCAGTGCGTTAATAAATGTCCCCACACGATGTACATTTGACAGTGATTCATAGCAGGGAAGCTAACATCAGCCTATAGTGACAGCCAAAATATCTACTAACGTTACTTACCGCCATGTGCTTCCTCAAATTTGACGTTGAGTTCATGTAAGCTTAAGCTTTATGTTTCAGCGGCACAGAAACAGAGCCAGGCGGTCATGTGACCGCCTGGCTCTGTTTGATTGGTGAAACGGAGTCAAACGTCACCAGTGACTGCATTTGATTGGTGAAACGGTGTCAAAAGTCACCAGTGACTGTATTTGATTGGTGAAACGCAGGCATGCGATAGATCCTACTTTGAAGGTCTGTCTGACAAACCAAAACAAACAAAGCATGTATTAACAGATCAATAAAAATCAGTAGCGAGTAGTGAGCTGAATGTAAATAAATGGAGCGGAGTAAAAGTAGCGTTTCTTCTCTATAAATATACTCAAGTAAAAGTAAAAGTATGTTGCATTAAAACTACTCTTAGAAGTACAATTTATCCCAAAAGTTACTCAAGTAGATGTAACGGAGTAAATGTAGCGCGTTACTACCCACCTCTGCTGGTGACACAAAATTCATTACTCCAAGTTTAATATTTTATGAGTCTTATGAAGACTAAATCAAACGAACATGGTTGACAGGAGCACAATTAATTATCTGAGTCCTAACAGATATTTTTACCATAAGATGCATGTACAAAAATACAGAGTAGTGAAAATGGTCATTCTGGTCTTCTGCACACTTTGTTTCTTCAGGCCAGCTTTCATAGCGGAGGCCAACTCTTGGCAATGTCCTCATGCATTGCCTCAGGTAGCCACTGGCAGTAAGGAGACAGCAGAACTGTGCGAGTATAAACACAAAGGTTAGGTGAAAACCTAAAAGCAGACAAGTTTTGGCAGCGTCAACAAATACGCACATTTATCTTCAGTCTTCCACAGGGAGAGCAGGGCGTCTCTGCAGTCGACTCTCTGCGACACGAGAGCCCCAAGCACGGCTTCCGTCCTGGGCTGCAGCCTGACGAAGAAGAGTGAGAAGTTGCTCGTTTTCTTTCTTTTGAGAAATTGTAAGTGAGGGCATTGACCTACTTAGACCACATTTTCATCATGATGGATGGATTGGACAGCAGATGACTCCTGTGGGCCTTCAGTTTGGGACACACCTGCGCACCGGACAAACATGAACACTGAGAGGCCAGACCTCCACCAATACATGAATATTTATTACATATGAAATCAACGAAAATAAGGACTTCACACTTTTTTCTGGGTACACGGAGAAAAACTAAATACAAGTAACTATTATCCATCCATCCATATTAACTCCTTATATGGATAATCGAATATCCATCCATTTAATTTCTATACCGCTCATAAGGATTAGAGATGTTCGATAATTGCTTTTTTGCCGATATCCAATATTGTCCAACTCTTAATTACCGATTCCGATATCAACTGACACCGATATATACAGTCGTGGAATTAACACATTATTATGCCTAATTTTGTTGTACGGGGTTGAGATCGGGGTGGGGGGGGGGTGTATATTGGAGCGTCCCGGAAGAGTTAGTGCTGCAAGGGGTTCTGGGTATTTGTTCTGTTGTGTTTATGTTGTGTTACAGTGCGGATGTTCTCCCTAAATGTGTTTGTCATTCTTGTTTGGTGTGGGTTCACAGTGTGGCGCATATTTTTAACAGTGTTAAAGTTGTTTATACGGCCACCATCAGTATGACCTGTATGGCTGTTGATCAAGTATGCGTTGCATTCACTTATGTGTGTGTAAAAGCCGCATATATTATGTGACTGGGCATGCTGTTTGTATGGAGGAAAAACGGACGTGGCGACAGGTTGTAGAGGACGCTAAAGGCAGTGCCTTTAAGGCACGCCCCCAAAATTGTTGTCCGGGTGGAAATCAGGAGAAATTTGGGAGAATGGTTGCCCGATTCGGAAGTCTCCCGGGAAAATCGGGAGGTTTAAACCGATATCGATAATTTCCGATATTACATTTTAAAGCATTTATCGGCCGATAATATCCGCAGGCCGATATTATCGGACATCTCTAATTAGGATCACGAGTAAGATGGAGGCATGTGAAATGTCTTAGAAAACATGGAAATCTTTGTTTTTGAACATTTATTTTTCATAAAAAAATATTATTTCTGCGGTTTTTCAATGAAATATAAAAAAATTTGACTCTGAACAAAATTTGTTTTAAGGTACTAGCTGTTCCTCTTGCCTAAACGCCGCACTGAATTGCAAGACAGGAGACGATCAGGGGTGCGGAAACAAGCTCGCTAATTAGCATGGTTAGCATCATCCAGCTAGCTTACTTGTTGTCGTCTGCATTCACTCTCCAAGCCACAACGTTCACGGCTTTCTACTTTGCTGTTAATATTATTTGGATGATTACAATCCGAACACTGTTAGTTCTGAACCATTGAAGAAGGTATATTTTTCGACGTCACGGATGACAACACCGGACGTATATTACCAAGGCGGCGTGGCTATAGGATAGCTTTGCCGTTTGGTAAATGGGTTATACTTATATTGCGCTTTTCTACCTTCAAGGCACTCAAAGCGATTTGACACTATTTCCACATTCACACTCTGATGGCGGGAGCTGCCATGCAAGGCCCTAACCACGACTCATCAAAAGCAAGGGTGAAGTGGGGCAAGACACTTTAGGATGGCGGAAGCTGGGATCGAACCAGGAACCCTGAAGTTGCTGGCATGGCCGCTCTACCACCCGAGCTACGCCGTCCAAAATGGTCAACTTTTGAGTTTTGAGTTCATGTAATAAAAATGTTACATTACATTTTAATTTTAATAATTGAAAATATCTACAAAAAATTATGTGGAAAGTTACATGAGACATGTAAGTCCCAAAACGACAGCCAAAAGAGGTTGGTAGATGAGAATAAATCTAAAGGTAAAATAAAGTGTGGAAATCCACCCAATTGCAGGAAATTTAGTCTTGATTTTCCAAATTTTATTTGGGGATTGCATGGCAGCACTTTGTGCCAATATAAATTTTCCTCTTTTTGTCGCCAGTTTTCCTCTTTTTTTTCCTCAAAGGGTGCTCACATGCCTGAAGATGGAGCCTATGCCAAGTGACTTTGGGCGAGAGGCGTGGTACTCCCTAGACTGGTCGCCAGCCAATCGCAGGGCACATATAAACAGCAACATATAAAAAAAATGAATAAAAATAACCAAACAACTACATTTATGACAGCAATGTAAGCGTTATTGTAGAGTTGTATGTATTGCAACGACAGTACAGTAAATGCATTATATAGTATTCAAATTACGCATTGAATATATGCAACCTGGATTTGATTTGGGATGAACTTTGCTATAAAGATTCAGACCCTGGGCAATAATAGAAATACTTTTTTCTGCAATAAAGGCTGTGCTGTGTGTGTAATAATAAAAACAGTTAAATTAATGGAAAAAATCCAGATTAATATTTTTTACAGATTGTAGCCAGACACTTCAGAAAGGACAAACTACAATTACAAACATGTAGTGATTAAAAATTATTTAACCAACCGTTTAGTAGTGCAAGAAAAAAATCTGGGGTGAATTTGGAAGAGATTTCTAATAAAATGTTCTAAAAAATGTTACTACAACCGTGTAAATGCGATCCATCCTGCAGTACCTGTCCCTCAAGAAGAAACTGGGCAAACAGTTTGTATCGCTCCAGACCATCTGGATATTCCATCTCCACAGCAGGCAACTGCCAGGCCACTCGGACTACAAAACAAAAGACACTGGAGTTACATTTCCTTGAAATGAGGGAAAAAAGTTAAGTAACATACAAAAGGTGCTTGAGCGGTGACATCGAATGGTGCCTGTGGAGGAACAAAACCACGGTTGTGGTGTCTCCTGAGGAGAGCTGAAATGGCAGTACTGTGGCAGGAGCTGGGGGACCCACTCGGCTTCCACCGCGGACACACCTGACAGGAACAGGAAAGCACAGACATTGGCTATTATACTAACAAACTCTCAAGAGTCCACAATCTAGAATCAGCGGTCTACACAGGCGCACCATTAAGGGTGGCGTAGCATGACTTTAAACTGCATACTTGTCTTTATGTAGTGTAAATTAGACATGTAAAATCAGATTTATGATCGCTAATGTTCACCATTACTTTGGAAATCATGTTTATTGCTCCTTTAGATGCGCTTTTGGTGCAGGAAGGCAGCACTCTGAAAGTAAAGTCGGCACTAAAACATGACACCACTTTCTTATTAGCGAAAAAAAGCGCTTCATCAATCAATCAAAGTATTAGAGGCTGTTTGGTTGCTGAGGTAGAAGGGGAAAGTAAGCCAACGTTGCCATCGGTTTTACAGCATTATCAGCTTTTTAGAGTTGGACAAAAATCACTTTTTTGGAATTTAACACTATTTGTTGTGGACTAAATGTGTAAATACTGTACATTTTTAAATCATACACCCGATATTCACATTTTTAGCAATAAGGGCTCATTACACGAGACATTTTTACAGTAAAACATTCTTCACTCTACTCAGATTTGAGGTTTAAATGTGATTTTAGGCCCAATGTGGTATTCCACTATGTCAAAATGAAAACAGTGCAGTCATACACATGAAGCTGTATTGAAACAAAGGAAACCAACCTAGGCCAGATCAACAGTTTATATGGGGAAATATAAAAGGTAAACACAAAATAATGATTAGCTGCTAAATACTACCCTGGACTCTGAAGGCTTAATGAGGGTTCCATTCCATGAAGATTTTAGAGAGGCCTACAACATATAATTACATTGTTTTGCAATTTGTTGCCCATGTAAAAGAATACACTAGACTAAGGCCTAACACAGAGGGTCGGCAAGCCAAAATGTTTGAAGAGCCATATTGGACCCAAAATGCAAAGATGGTCTGTCTGGAGCCACAAACAAATACGAGCCTTACATAAGTCTTATAATGAAGGCAACACATGATGTGTCTATATTAGATATAATAGCCTACTATCAAAATGATTATGTGTCACAGGGAGACGCAAATCTTTGTTGACAGATGTGTTGAAATGTAATATTTATTCTACACATTTTTACAACATTGGAAAACATTAGTAAAACTGATGCTTCTCAGAGAGTGAGATAATTCCTTGAAATTACTGGCTTAGAGTGGCCAAAGTTATAGATGTGTGTGTCCAAGTTAAAGGAAACGGCAGGCTTTCTTCTTCTAATGGATTTATTACAATCTTTGCAAGCTGGGTAACGTTTGCTGTGGTCTATAGCAGGGGTCTCCAACCTTTTTTCCACCAGGGACCGGTTTAATGTATGCATTATCTTCACGGACCGGCTTTCTACATGTGGCAGGTAAAAACAGCAAAAAATTAGCATGAAAAATCACCTCACTATAACCCTGAGGTTGTAATATAAATGAGCTGAAATATACATCTGTTAACAAACTTATTGGTGTGTTTAGTGGAACAGGCGAAAGTTAAGTCGAAGAAAATGCGGTAATTTAGAAATTAATTAATGTTTCTGTGCGGACTGGTAGGAAATGCATCACGGCCCCGGACCGGTGATTGGGGACCACCGGACTATAGCATAAACAACTATCAGAAATGCAGCCAATATTACATACAGATAATGTGTCATGAGACATGCAAATATAAAAAAAAACACAAAGGACATGAGTAAAGGAAATTAAATGATCTCAATTATACCTACAAACGAGGCATAATGATGCACGCCTAAATAGCATGTTAGCATCGATTAGCTTGCAGTCATGCGTTGACCAAATACGTATGCCTGATTAGCACTCCAACAAGTCAATAACATCTACAAAGCGCACTTTTGTGCTTTCATGCAAAGCATACAAGGTTTGGTAGACATAATGAGACAAAGAAGGAGTGGCTTTAAACACGTCTTTCTGTGGCTGCGTTGGTGTAAGTTGTAAATGTAAACAAACTACGGAGAGTCCAAAATTAGTAGGACAAAACGCGATTGCCAAATACTCTCAACACTGTAGCATGTTTAGTATAAACAGTGGGCTTTCTAACAATTAGGAAGGTTTGTGTCATGTTTGTTCTCCTACAGAAACTATATTAAAACAATAAATATATTTTTTCCCTAATCTGTTGCCATTTTTATAACGAGTGGCTCCAGTGCCGCGGTTTGCAGACCCCAGACCTAACACATTTGCACAGTGCTGTACTGTATGTAAAAAAAAAAAACAGAACATAAAATACAGTACAACTTTGTACTTATGCAGACTAACCTCTCATGTACATCTTTGTAGTCTCCAAGATTTCTTGGTAGACGACAAACTCAGGAAGTGTTTTGAATAGTGGCGACGTCGGGTGAATGAACACCGGGTCGTCTATAAGCGGCGTCTGGGGATGGAGGGAAAATGTAAAGCGGTGTAGGAAAGTGATACCAAAACACACACAAGGGGCTCACCTTGTAAGCGTTTATCCATTTTGGATCTAACAATTCCTCCGCCTGCACTCTTCTTGCCAGATGGTCCCCGAGTCCTGCTAAAGTGATCTGTCGCAGGCACACCACCTGGTGCTCTGTAGGCGGACTCATCTTGGGGTTGACAAACATGCCCAGCTCTGGGCACACAGCGTTCACTGGGAAAAAATATTATATGATGATGTGTGCTTTTAACACAGGTGTTCACATCTTTGCATTTAGGCACATTTCATATTAAGTACCTGCATTAGTAAGTTGACTTCTGAGCCGCCTGATCTCCACCATGGCTTTGTATCTCAGCCCGTTGTCTTCGCAGAATTTGGGCGTGCAGCCGGTGAATTCGCACGCACCGACAGCACCTGCAGTGAGACATGCAGACTATAACCAGTAGGTATGGGCAATATGGCCTAAGTTCTGTATCACAATACACTATATATTGCAGCCTCCTGGGATAACGACATACAGTATGTCACAACATATTGTTTGGTATGTAAATTATAAAATAACCAATAAAAAACGGGTTACAAATGTTTTCTCAAAACAAGTAATAATATCATTGTTAATTTTGTGTTAATAGTTAGTTACTTTCAGTTGTAACATGGTTTTATCTACATTTCTGGTGAAATGTAACAATACCTTGTTCTGCTGCTGTTTCAATTCTTAACATTGGTTTTGGGATATACCACACGTTTGGGTGTCAATCCAATACTAAGTAGTTACAGGGGCAGTATTGTTTATATCAATGCTTACTGATACTTCAAATTTTCAAGATCATTGAATGACAACATTTTTTAATCACAATTATAATCAGACCAAAAACCAAAAAACAGGAGGGCTGTGTAACAATATCAAGCCAATAATAGGACATTTGTAGATTTTTTAGGAATGTTTAAACTAGTTCTTACTATTGGCATTGATTTACAGTAAAACCTTTGGTTTTTGCACTTAAAGCCCTCCTGTATCCGGGGACTTATTTCCTGAGTTTCTAAACTATAACAAAAACGACAAAAGATTTTTTGATTCCCAACAATATCGGTGTAAGCACTGTAGTATCGACCTTAATGTATACTGATACTTTACTTTGTCTCGGTACGGTCAATATTTGTATCAATCCGCCAACTTTGTTTACATTCAAGAGCTCTCGCTTGCAGTTAGCATTATCCTTCTACAGTGTGTTGTGTAACATAATAAGCTATTCCAGGTTTGATACTTGTAAGAAAATAAGCTTATTTGGATAGCTGACTTAGAAGTGTCTTTGTACTGTGAAGTGACATGGCCACTAGCGAGAATGCTACATTGTGTTGAGGATGTAAATGTTTGTTTGTCGCTGTCAAATTTGTGGGACACTGCTAGAATGTGTCTTCAACATGCATTATCACGATATAACGATAGTATTAAAAGCTCTATCGTCAGCCAAATTTATATAATTTATATCAGTGTTTTTTAACCATTGTTGGGCCGCATGCGCCCTATAGAGGGTGGCCAAAAAATATCTGTTTTTTAGTATGGGCCGCAGCGGTACACAGTTGTAAAACACATTTCCACCACTTGTGGCAGTAATGACTACGGTATATCAAACAAAGAGAAGAAGTCTGGAGCTAAAGTCACAGAGAAGTTCCATAAGCGCAAAAATGATGACGGAAGTGGTAAGCTGTATTTTCATTTGCACATACATTTTATTGACAGTTTATTTAAGAAATCATGTATTATTATTTATTATTAATTTATTTAGAGTGTATTTATTTGTTTGTATGTACCGTATTTTTCGAAGTATAAGTCGCTCCGGAGTATAAGTCGCACCGTCCGAAAATGTATAATAAAGAAGGAAACAATCTGTCACTCCTAATCGCTAAATCCCATGAAATTTTATACGTCTAGTCTCTTACGTGAATGAGCTAAATAATATTATTTGATATTTTGCGGTAATGTGTTAATAATTTCGCACATAAGTCGCTCCTGAGTATAAGTCGCACCCCCGGCCAAACTATGAAAAAAACTGCGACTTATAGTCCGAAAAATACGGTACATGTTTTTTTTATGAGCTAAGCCTTGATAATAATCTTTGTGATTAAAGTTAAAGTTAAATTTAAAGTCCCAAAGATGGTCACACACACACTAGGTGTGGTGAAATTATCCTCTGCATTTGACCCGTCCCCATGTTCACCCCCTGGGATGTGAGAGGAGCAGTGAGCAGCAGCGGTGGCCGCGCTCGGGAATCATTTGGTGATTTAACCCCCAATTCCAACCCTTGATGCTGAGTGCCAAGCAGTGAGGCACATGGTTCCATATCATTTGACAAGGTGTAGCCTGTGAAAGTGTTTGTACTGTAGGTTAGATATAATTATTGAATACGATTAATTACGAGTAAGATTACTATTTCATTGTTAACATTTGAGTGGGCCCCAGGTCCCTCTGTACTGGAAAAGTTGGTTCCCGAGGTCAAGAAGGTTAACAAACCCTGATTTATAATCATAATCGCACAACCCCAGTACCCAGACTTATGCATGCAGTGGATGCCACCCCAAACAAAACAAACTTACCTAACATGACCATGAGGTCCCCAAGCAAGAGTGACGCCCCTTGCCCTGCCCACAACCTCCTCATTTGGGCCAGACGAGCACGACGTTGGGAGAGCTTGGAGTTCTCATCTTCACTACCTGCAGGTCTGAACAAGAATCATAATAATCCCATTATATTTATTTTCGCCATCTACTGTAGGCACTGTATATTTCAAACCGAATGCATCCTCACCTATCGAGGTCTTCGAAAAGCTCCCTGACTGTCATGGCAGCGACCAAGGCGATGACGTAGGGCAAGCACTCCTGCTGCTTGCCGAGCGCCAGCATCTTAGCGTAGCGTGGCGCGACAGGGAAAGAGGCCATGGCTCTACCCAGCGGCGTAATAGGCGAGCTCAGCCTAGCTTGCTCCATCTCTTTTACCCTGGAAGAAGACAGATAGCTTTTAAAAAACTTAAAAAGTAATCAATAAATATGGCTGATGACATCAATAAAGATGTCGTTTAGCACTAGGGGGATAATCGAGTATGTTGAAAACAGAGGGGACTATACAGTAATTTAAAACAACACAGAATTTACATGTGTTTACATCTGACATGTTAAATACTGCTATCCAGTATAGTATAACCAATAAATATAAATATAGGCAATCTAATCTTTTAACTGACTGAAATATTTCCAATATAACGGCGGGAGTGGAAAAAGATAGTTAACGGTACCTTCCAATGCGAGGCGGTTGTTTGAGTGCTCCTAAGGAGACGAGCAACTGTTCCGCTGCAACAAGAGCTTCAATAGGCGGAGGAGTGGGAAAAGGAAAATTGACCACCTGCAACCACAAGAAATACTGTTATTATAATAATTTTTTTTAACATAAGTCAGCCGATGATCTAAGAAGGGACCTTTTCTATGTTGAGATCTTTCATCTGCAGAACAAGATCGTCTACAGGCCTGCGAGTGATCTCTGCTTCAGAGAATGGACTGAAGTCGCAAAACACCGCAGACGAGTACAACCTGCAGAAGGGTTACATAACTCTCATTAAGAAACATATTCTCCTCAAGCAGACACAACAATAACTCGTACCTGTAACAGTGTCCCGGCTCCGTTCGCCCAGCTCTACCCGCCCTCTGATTGGCTGAGGCCTGCGAAGTCCAAGTCACCTTAAACGAGGACACGCCCGTCACACGGTCATAGAAACGTTTCTTCACCCGCCCGCAGTCGACCACATATTTGATGCCAGGGATTGTCAGCGAGGTCTCAGCAACATTGGTGGCGACCACACACAGACGAGTGCCAGGAGGAGGAGGCCTGAACACCTGGGAGAGAATGACACACTTTAGGACATTTTGTAAAATAATTGCAAGTAAAAAACACAATTATCACATACATACAGTGGTACCAAAAGTATTCAGACCCCTTTAAATTTGTGTCTCTTTGTTTCATTGCAGCCATTTAATAAAATCAAAAAAGTTCATTTTATTTCTCATTATTGAACACTCAGCACCCCGTCTTGACAGAAAAAAACAAATGTAGAAATTATTGCAAATGTATTACAATTAAAAAAACGAAAATATCACATGTATTCAGACCCTTTGCTCAATACTTAGTTGATGCACCTTTGGCAGCAATTACAGCCTCAAGTCTTTTAGAATACGATGCCACAAGCTTGGCACACCTAGCTGTGGGCAGTTTTGCCCATTTGTCTTTGCAGCACCTCTCAAGCTCCATCAGCTTGGATGGAAAGCGGGGATTTTCACGGTTAAAATAAAAGAGAGCTTAAAATAATTTGCGTGATTAATCTGTTAATGCATCATTTTTTGTGATTAATCACACAATTAATGCATTAAAGTTGACGGCCCTAATTTTATAATTTATTTTATGATAGAGTTGTGGACTCTTGGTAATATTTGTTACCTTGTATTTAGAAGAAATTTGGCAAAATTTTCTTTTAGCTATTTATATTCTAGATCAGGGATCCCTAAACTACGGCCCGCGGGCCAGCCAGCATCCATAAACCGGCCCACGGGAAATCCCAAGTAAAAAAAAAATTTTTTATTTAAAAATCTGTCCTTTCTAATCCATTTTCTACCGCTTGTTACTCTCAGTGTCTCCTAGCCGCTCAGGCAAATCATATTGTCTAAAAATGAACTTTCCCATCGATAACATGACTTCATCGCCAGGAACAGTGGACAAATCTATACAATGAGCAAAAGCCTTAACTTTTTAATCTGCTAGAAGTTTTAAGCCATACATTTGGACAAACTAATAGTACTATCACTATATACTAGTACTATTTTTTGGAGGCGAGGCTATATGCCTTAAATAAAGACTTCCTCTATGGATATTATTATGATAGGAGTAAAAATAGACTCATATAATCTCCAGGTCAGTTTGTTTTGTTTGTTTACCTTGGCCTGCTGTTCAGGAGCCAAAAGAGAATAGAGCGGGAGGACGTACATGGGGATGGACGGGTCAGCCTTCTCTTCTACGAGAATAAAACACAACATAACTTTTCAGCTGATAGGTTTCACATCCCTCTACTGTTTTGAAATTAGTGCCAAAACTCACCTGTGTCGCCGGGATCATCTCCGATGTCCAGGTCAGAGCCTTCGTCTTCGTCTTCTGCAATGCCTGCTTCCCTGTCCTCGTCTCCTTCGTCCACAGGCAAGGCAGAGTAGTTGTCCAAGTCGATACGAGGCAGTGACTGTAAGCAAAGAGACCACAACATTGTCACAATGTAATCTGGTTAAATGTAGTTCAATGATACACAACATAACAGTGAAACATACAATTGTCTTCTTATGTTTGGCCTTCTTGAACTTCTTCACTGCCTCTGAGTGGTCTGCCCCCTCCTCATCATGGCCTGGACAGAAAAACAAAAGTCAGGCAAAAACGTGCTTGTTTTAAAGGCCTACTGAAATGAATTTTTTTTATTTAAACGGGGATAGCAGATCCATTCTGTGTCATACTTGATCATTTCGCGATATTGCCATATTTTTGCTGAAAGGATTTAGTATAGAACAACTACGATAAAGTTCGCAACTTTTGGTCGCTGATAAAAAAAAGCCTTGCCTATACCGGAAGTAGCGTGACGTCACAGGAGGAAGGATTCCTCACAATTCCCCGTTGTTTACAATGGAGCGAGAGAGATTCGGACCGAGAAAGCGACGATTACCCCATTAATTTGAGCGAGGATGAAAGATTTGTGGATGAGGAACGATAGAGTGAGGAACTAGAGAGGCAGTGCAGGGTGTATCTTTTTTCGCTCTGACCGTAACTTAGGTACAAGGTCTCATTGGATTCCACACACTCTCCTTTTTCTATTGTGGATCATGGATTTGTATTTTAAACCACCTCGGATACTATATCCTCTTAAAAATGAGAGTCGAGAACGCGAAATGGACATTCACGGTGACTTTTATCTCCACGACAATACATCAGTGAAGCTCTTTATCTACTGAGCTAACGTGATAGCATCTGGCTCAAATGCAGATAGAAACAAAATAAATAAATCCCTGACTGGAAGGATAGACAGAAGATCAACAATACTATTAAACCATGAACATGTAAATACACGGTTAATAATTTCCAGCTTGGCGAAGCTTAACAATTGAAGCTAACTAACTTAGCTACGTAGCTAACGTGATAGCATCAGGCTCAAATGCAGATAGAAACAAAATAAATAAAAACCCTGACTGGAAGGATAGACAGAAGATCAACAATACTATTAAACCATGAACATGTAAATACACGGTTAATAATTTCCAGCTTGGCGAAGCTTAACAATTGAAGCTAACTACGGAGCGGCGGCGGGCGTTGTAGCTTTCGACGACACCCCGGCCGCCATCAGAGTCGGCAAGAAACATATATTTCCCCAAAGTTACGTACGTGACATGCACATAGCGACACGCACGTACGGGCAAGCGATCAAATGTTTGGAAGCCAAAGCTGTACTCGCGGTAGTGCGTCTGCTATCCAGCTCAAACACAACACAACCTCCTGATTGTGTTGCTGTAGTCCGCTGCTAATACACCGATCGCACCTACAACTTTCTTATTTGCGTCTCCATTGTCCATTAAACAAATTGCAAAAGATTCACCAACACAGATGTCCAGAATACTGTGGAATTGTTCGATGAAAACAGAGCAGTTTGTATGGTGACACATTGGGTACGAATACTTCCGTTGCCGTCGTGACGTCACGCGCATACGTCATCATACATGGACGTTTCCAACCGGAAGTTTAGCGGGAAATTTAAAATTGCACTTTATAAGTTAACCCGGCCGTATTGGCAAGTGTTGCAATGTTAAGATTTCATCATTGATATATAAACTATCAGACTGTGGTCGGTAGTAGTGGGTTTCAGTAGGCCTTTAAAGTGCAAATGTATAACACACTTACCAGTGGTTGTGTTGCCCTTCCTGAAAGGGAAAGCGTTTCTCAGTCGTCGGCAAAAGCTGTGAACCTCAGCCTGACCGGTAAGGAACACCAGGATACCCCCTGAAGCATGGACAAATGACAATGAGTCCACAAAGACTGTCCACTGGGGGGCAGCAAAGAAGCAGTAAAAATATGTTCATGCACCTGAAGGCAGCATCCGGTGAATCTTGCAGGTCTTGTGGAAGGCCTCTCCTGTGTAATCATCTAGTGGGGTGCGTTTGTTGAAGTGTATGGTGACAGGGAATTGGCGTGCATCCACTTTAATGGTGGGTGGGGGCAACTTAAACAACTTTTGGTTGTCGGTGAAGTCCTCCACACGCAGAGTAGCTGACATCACCAGCAGCTTCATGGGCAAACCTTTCTGCAGACAGAGGATACACAAAACAGCAAGTTAACATTACTGCAGCATAAGAAATTAAAAGGTCACACACATAGACAGACACACGCTGCTTGTTACCTCGTTTCTCAGTGGAACAATACGAGAAAGCAGTCCGATCAAAATGTCTGTGTACACGCTTCGCTCGTGGGCCTCGTCTATGATGATAGCGCTGTAACGCTGCAGCAGGAAATCCTAGTTACACAGAAAAAAGAATAAACCCCTTTTAATCAATATTTTAATTTAAACTTATATTTTTTTCCGGATGGATTTCCAAGCTATACTAGCCACTTAAAAGCTTCATATACACAAACATGTACAGAGGACTGTGCAAAGGACTGAGGCCATAACTACAGTTCTCGTTTATGAATATCCCTTTTCGAGTCTCTGTGTCATGGCTGCATTTTTCCAGATTTGTTTGTGTGAGTGACAGGAAAATAAAACTGGTTTGCATGTACAAACCGTTTTTTACTTTTAATACAACAGGTGGTTTGTTGCTATAAAAAACACAACATCCTAATTTTCAAACACTTTCTCAATATCTCTACATAAAAATAATGATTGGATAAAAACAAATTACCAATTTAAAACAGATCCATGGAAAAAGGGATTAAATGTAAACAATATATATTTAAAAAATTTAACTAAAGCCAACAACTGGACATTACCAGAATGTAAATAATTAAATTAAAGAACTGTAGTTCTGTAGAGCTTCTACCTTCTGGATCTCCTTCAAAAGAACACCATCTGTCATGAACTTGATTTTGGTTTCATCAGTCACATTCCCCTCATATCGGATCTGATAGGACACCATTCTAAACAACACAGACAAAAACAATGTATTAAAGTTGAAGATAATATTAGCATTAGTGCATGTGTGTTACCGTGTGGACACGTTCATCTCTTTTGCCACTCGGTGGGACATACTGATTGCTGCTACTCTTCTTGGCTCAGTGATACCAATGATGCCTGTGTCACTGGGGGGAGGAAACACAACTAACGTCAACAATGGTCTCTAAGCTTGTATGTGCACTACACACAGAAAGTGGGGTTCCAACCTGCCGTAGCCGGCTTCATACAGAAACTGAGGCACTTGCGTCGTTTTCCCACTTCCCGTCTCTCCACAGATGATGACACAGGGGTTCTCGCTCACGGCCTCCATGATCACCTGCTCCTCTGCCAAGATGGGCAGCTTCAAACGAGCCTCCTACAAGCCACAGACACAAAATGTGTTACTTAGTTTCAAAGATACCATGTGTACACTCCCCACACTTCATCAACGATTTTAAAAATGAAACTTAATTACCGTACAGTTTACCATACAGTCAGTACACAGCTTGTATTGCAGTATGAGGAATAAGAATGTTAGTCAGCAGAAAGCAGACCCCAGTCACGGTGAATTTGTGCATTAGTTTGTCAGTTAGCAGGCAACTTCCTGGTAGAGATGGACGACATTGCGAAAAATCTATATTGCAATATATATTGCAACCTCCTGCGATACGATATATATCACAATATATTATTAGGCATTTAAATGTTAATCGAACAATTTCGTATGCGACGTACACTACCGTTCAAAAGTTTGGGGTCACCCAAACAATTTTGTGGAATATTCTTCATTTCTAAGAACAAGAATAGACTGTCGAGTTTAAGATGAAAGTTCTCTTTTTTTGGCCATTTTGAGCGTTTAATTGACCCCACAAATGTGATGCTCCAGAAACTCAATCTGCTCAAAGGAAGGTCAGTTTTGTAGCTTCTGTAACGAGCTAAACTGTTTTCAGATGTGTGAACATGATTGCACAAGGGTTTTCTAATCATCAATTAGCCTTCTGAGCCAATGAGCAAACACGTTGTACCATTAGAACACTGGAGTGATAGTTGCTGGAAATGGGCCTCTATACACCTATGTAGATATTGCACCAAAAACCAGACATTTGCAGCTAGAATAGTAATTTACCACATTAGCAATGTTAAGACTACTTTAAAGTTATCTTCATTGAAAAGTACAGTGCTTTTCCTTCAAAAATAAGGACATTTCAATGTGACCCCAAAATTTTGAACGGTAGTGTATGCGATAACATATTGTGTCATTTCCAGTTGTATTATTTTATCAAATCTATTATCAATAGCTGGTCCTGGTTACTTTCTGTTGTAACATGGTTCTACCTACCCTTGTGTTAAAATGTAAAAAAACCCCACTTATTCTTCTGTTGTTTGGATACTTTACTTTAGTTGTGGGCGATACTACAAATTTGGGTATTGATACAATACCAAGTAGTTACAAAGGCAGTATTGGTCCTACCAATGTTCATACTTAAAATGTTCAATATACTTAAATGATTCAATTTTGATCACAATTGTAATCAGACTAAAACACAGAATGGCGGTGTAAAAAAAATAATTAATATTTAAAAGATTTCCTTATTCCCTTTTAAATATTAAAATAAAATCAATAGTTCAAAATAACTAAACAAAGTAAGCAAGAAAAACTAAGCAAAAACTACTATTGGCTCCGAAATGAGTTATTTGGTTTTGCCCTTAAAGTTTTCCTGTCTTCAGATACTTGTATTTTAAAATATCGATGTAATCACTTCAGTATCGACCATACAAATATCCGCCCACTCCTATTTACATTCAAGAGCTCGAGCTTAGGAATTCGTAGCTCCGATAATGATTCAGGAGCTACGATCCGATTAAAAATCGATTATCGATCCATCTTTAGTTTATGTATATTAACGCAGTATTAAACTTTGTTTCGTTTCACTAAATAAGCGTTTATCACTTGCAACTATAAAAAAAAAAAATTGGAATAACAAACAGTTAAATTAATTCCCACATTTATTAAATGAATACAATTGTGTGCAAAACTGGACCATAAGTGTGCGATAATAGAGGAGTTGGTCGGATCTCTTGGTGAGGTGGCTCGCTGCAATCAGCCAAATTTTAGAACCGTCTGTATTACTTTATTTACAATAAATAAATCGATTATTGACGTTAACTAATCAATTTGATTATCTTCCATGTCAAAATTGCTAATGCGATGCATCTAAAAATCTATTATTTCCCCCACCTCTAGCAATTAGCATGACTTATCACATCCTCCTACTCTATGTAGTGTAGCATGTTTAGCTATTCTTCGTTCTCAAGTGATAATGTTATGTGTGAGAAACGTAGTCTATTTGTCTCCATGGAGACGAGGATTAGTTCATCACTAGTAAGAACGTACAGTGTGTTGCTGTTGCTGTCAAATTTACGGAAAAACATCTGTCATCAACATGCATTATTCCGATTGTATTAAAATCTCTATTGGCAGCCAAATTTAAATAATTTATATCATATATTGTCTGTATCGCACAAACCTACTTCCTGGTTTATGGAGGATGGCAATCCTGTGGGTAGTACAATTATGATGCAGATTACTATTTGCCTAATTAAAACAGCAAAACTACAGCTGGCCTAACATCTTGCACAATAATAATAAGGATAAAGTAAAGTGTCATTTTCTCTTACCTGTATTTTCGGTAATCGATCAACTGGGATGAAGACAGACGGCTGCAACATCCTATTCATCTGCTTCCTCTCATCCTGTGCTTCTTTGACCTCCTCTTTGGAGTCCTCACTCAGAGTGCTTATTTCCTTGCACTCACTTGCTTCTGCGGTTTTGTCCACCGCATCATCTTCCTTCTCCTTGTTATCATCATCATCATCATCATCATCTGATGAGCCTTCACTACTCTCTGCTTCTTCCGCCTCCTCTTCTTCTTCTTTCCATTTTCTCTTCCTGTTGGCCCCACTGACACTGCTGATCTTTGAGCCAGAAACTTCATCTTTTACTTCATCTGATGACCTGAAAGATGGAAACAAGTGAGTGATCTGCCACAGAAAAAAATGTCAATAAGTAGTTTATTCATCTTCTATACCAGTGTTTTTCAACCTTTTTTGAGCCGAGGCACATTTTTTTCATTGAAAATATCCGGAGGCACGCCACCAGCAGAAATCATTAAAAATGAAACTCAGTTGACAGTAAAAAGTTGTTGTCGCAATTGTTGGATATGACTTTAAACCATAACCAACCATACATCACTATAGCTCTTGTCTCAAAGTAGGTGTAAGAAATCTGCGTTCAAAGAACTCCGGCTTATTAGTGATTCCCAGAGCCCAAAAAAAGTCTGCGGGCTATAGAGCGTTTTCTATTCGAGCTCCAGTACTCTGAAATGCCCTCCCGGTAACAGTTAGAGATGCTACCTTAGTAGAAGCATTTAAGTCCCATCTTAAGGCTCATTTGTATACTCTAGCCTTTAAATAGACCCCCTTTTTAGACCAGTTGATCTGCCGTTTCTTTTCTTCTCTCCTCTGCTCCCCTCTCCCTTGGGAGGGGGAGTTGCACAGGTCCGGTGGCCATGGATGAAGTGCTGACTGTCCAGAGTCGGGACCCCGGGTGGACCGCTAGCCTGTGCATCGGTTGGGGACATCTCTGCGCTGCTGACCCGTCTCCGCTCGGGACGGTTTTCTGCTGGCCCCACTATGGACTGGACTCTCGCTGATGTGTTGGATCCACTGTGGACTGGACTTTCACAATATTATGTCAGATCCACTCGAGATCCATTGCTTTCGGTCTCCCCTAGAGGGGGGGGGGGTTACCCACATATCAATCAATCAATCAATGTTTATTTATATAGCCCTAAATCACAAGTGTCTCAAAGGGCTGTACAAGCCACAATGACATCCTCGGTACAGAGCCCACATACGGGCAAGGAAAACTCACCCCAGTGGGACGTCAATGTGAATGACTATGAGAAACCTTGGAGAGGACCGCATATGTGGGTAACCCCCCCCTCTAGGGGAGGCCGAAAGCAATGGATGTCGAGTGGGTCTGACATAATATTGTGAAAGTCCAACACATCAGCGAAAGTCCAGTCCATAGTGGGGCCAGCAGGAACCATCCCGAGCGGAGACGGGTCAGCAGCGTAGAGATGTCCCCATCCGATGGACAGGCTAGCGGTCCACCCCGGGTTGGGAGCAGAGTACAAAAGAAAAGAAAAGAAACGGCAGATCAACTGGTCTAAAAAGGGAGTCTATTTAAAGGTTAGAGTATACAAATGAGTTTTAAGATGAGACTTAAATGCTTCTACTGAGGTAGCATCTCTAACTTTTACCGGGAGGGCATTCCATAGTATTGGAGCCCGAATAGAAAACGCTCTATAGCCCGCAGACTTTTTTTGGGCTCTGGGAATCACTAATAAGCCGGACATATGGTACAATACAATCGGCAAGATAGGCAGGAGCTTGACCGTGTAGTATTTTATACGTAAGTAGTAAAACCTTAAAGTCGCATCTTAGGTGCACAGGAAGCCAGTGCAGGTGATCCAGTATAGGCGTAATATGATCAAACTTTCTTGTTTTTGTCAAAAGTCTAGCAGCCGCATTTTGTACCATCTGTAATCTTTTAATGCTAGACATAGGGAGGCCCGAAAATAAAACGTTACAGTAATTGAGACGAGATGTAACGAACGCATGAATAAGGATCTCAGCATCGCTTGTGGACAAAATGGAACGAATTTTAGCGATATTACGGAGATGAAAGAAGGCCGTTTTAGTAACACTCTTAATGTGTGACTCAAACGAGAGAGTTTGGTCGAAGATAATACCCAGAATCTTTACCGAGTCGCCTTGTTTAATTGTTTGGTTGTCAAATGTTAAGGTGGTATTATTAAATAGATGTCGGTGTTGAGCAGGACCGATAATCAGCATTTCCGTTTTCTTAGCGTTGAGTTGCAAAAAGTTAGCGGACATCCATTGTTTAATTTCATTAAGACACGCCTCCAGCTGACTACAATCCGGCGTGTTGGTCAGCTTTAGGGGCATGTAGAGTTGGGTGTAATCAGCATAACAGTGAAAGCTAACACCGTACTTGCGTATGATGTCACCTAGCGGCAGCATGTAAATACTAAAGAGTGCAGGGCCAAGAACCGAACCCTGGGGAACTCCGCATGTTACCTTAACATAGTCCGAGGTCACATTGTTATGGGAGACACACTGCATCCTGTCAGTAAGATAAGAGTTAAACCAAGACAAGGCTAAGTCTGTCATCCCAATACGCGTTTTGATACGCTCTAATAAAATATTATGATCAACAGTATTGAAAGCGGCGCTAAGATCAAGAAGCAGCAACATAGATGACGCATCAGAATCCATCGTTAGCAATAGATCATTAGTCATTTTTGCGAGGGCTGTCTCCGTAGAGTGATTTGCCCTGAAACCGGATTGAAAAGGTTCGCAGAGATTGTTAGACGCTAAGTGTTCATTTAGCTGCTGTGCGACAATTTTTTCGAGGATTTTCGAGATAAACGGAAGGTGGGACACCGGCCGGTAGTTTACCAAGAGATCAGGATCGAGGTTAGGTCTTTTGAGTAGAGGATGAATAACCGCTTTTTTGAATGCTAGGGGAACAGTGCCAGAGGAAAGTGATAAGTTTATAATATTTAACACTGATGGACCTAATAATACAAAAAGCTCCTTGATAAGTTTCCCAGGAATTGGGTCAAGTAAACATGTTTGTTTTGTCCCATTTACACATTTTGACAATTCCTCCAATGTTATTTCATCAAAGAGAGAGAAACTATTTTGGAGGGCGGTATCCGTTGTATATACAGTCGTATTTGTGTTAATAGAACCCAGTTGTAGCTGAGATGCATTGTCTTTAATCTCTTTTCTAATGACTTCAATTTTCTTATTAAAGAAATTCATAAAGTCATCTGCTGAGTGGGTGGAGCTACTGGGAGGAGTCCCTTGTTGGGTTAGCGATGCTACTGTACTAAACAAAAATTTAGGATCATTTTTGTTGAGGTGGATGAGATTTGAGTAATATTTAGCTTTAGCTGAGGTAAGCATGCGTTTATAAGTTATTAAACTATCACACCATGCTTGATGGAAAACCTCAAGTTTAGTCGCACGCCATTTGCGTTCCAGCTTTCTACATGATAATTTCTGGGCTTTAGTTTCTTCTGTAAACCATGGGGTACGCCTTTTAGGGGCCCTTTTTAGCTTTAGCTGTATTACACTATCAATAGTGTCGCGCAGGGCGTCGTTAAAGTTGTTAGTGAGGTTATCAATAGAGCCCACATAATTTGGGAATGGTGCCATTACCGAAGGCAGTAGGTCAGTAAGAGTCGTCGTTGTGGCAGCATTAATGTTGCGGCTGCTATAGTAGTTATTATTATTATTATTAGTTTGTTGACAATGAGTCAGAACTTCGAATTTTATAAGGTAATGATCGGACATTACTTTAGTGTACGGGAGTATCGTAACTTTAGAGGTGGTGACACCCCTGACAAGCACTAGATCTATCGTATTACCGTTGCGATGCGTGGGTTCATTTATTATTTGTGTAAGACCACAGCTATCAATTATAGTTTGGAGCGCCACGCATGGAGGGTCCGATGGGGTATTCATATGGATATTAAAGTCCCCCATTATGATTATATTGTCGGCGTGCGTCACTAGATCAGCAACAAACTCTAACAATTCACTGATGAAGTCCGAATAGGGCCCAGGGGGGCGGTAGATAAGAGCCAGGTGGAGAGGCAGCGGTGTGACAAACCTCAAAGTGAGCACCTCAAACGAGTTATATTTATTATTTAGGTTAGGTGTAAAATTATAGTTTTCGTTGTATATTAGTGCGACACCCCCTCCCCTTTTAAGAGGTCGGGCAACATGTGTATTGGTATAGTTAGGAGGAGATGCCTCATTTAGCGCAAAAAAAATCGTCTGGTTTGAGCCAGGTCTCGGCGAGACCAACGACGTCAAGTTTGTTGTCTCTAATGACCTCATTAACTAATAACGTTTTGGAAGATAATGATCTTATGTTTAAAAAGCCCATATTATAGGTAGTGGGCTGTTTTGAGGATTGTTTGTTGAAATTATCCGAAGTAGCAATATTAATAATGTTGCGTTTATTATGCGTAGTGCACTTTAAATAGTTTCGACCATATCGACCATAATTGATACGACGGGAATTGTCCGATTGTTTGCTAGATGTTGCGATATACTGAACGCATCATAGTTAGCCACCTCAGTACAATGTATGTCTGCCTCTGACACGGTCACAAAAGAAAAACATTATGTGAGTTGTGTTTTATTCTAAGAGAATTGCTATGTGTGCGGGGATTATCCAGCCTGGCGCCGGCTAGTTCTAGTTTAAATGACTTCTTACCCGGAGACTCCACGCTTCTTTGGTTAGCTTTTCCCTTTGTTGTTAGCCCTGCTCGGCATCCCCGCTTCTGCTTCCGCTCACACCGCTTACGTCGTCTCCATCGGCGGTCACCGCTAGCACTTGACTCCGCTGCTACAAAGGTCGCTCGATGTAGCCCGCGAAGTATTCCCATGCTAGTGAGGAGGTCCACCGTACATGCATCTTTCAGTCTATAACGACCCGATCCATCCACATCCAGAATTGTCTGTCGGTCGTATGTGATCACAGAGTGTTCACGCTTTGAGCCAGCCATGAAATTGATATGCGGTCCTCTCCAAGGTTTCTCATAGTCATTCACACCGACGTCCCACTGGGGTGAGTTTTTCCTTGCCCGTATGTGGGCTCTGTACCGAGGATGTCGTTGTGGCTTGTGCAGCCCTTTGAGACACTTGTGATTTAGGGCTATATAAATAAACATTGATTGATTGATTGATTGAGGTATACTGTCACGACCTGTCACATCACGCCGTGACTTATTTTGAGTTTTTTGCTATTTTCCTGTGTGTAGTGTTTTAGTTCTTGTCTTGCGTTCCTATTTTGGTGATTTTTCCTGTTTTGTTGATGTTTTCCTGTACCAGTTTCATGTCTTCCTTAAACATCTGCTTTGTTTGAGCAATCAAGATTATTTAAGTTGTTGCTATCCTTCTTTGTGAGGACATTGTTGATTGTCATGTCATGTTGGGATGTACTTTGTGGACGCCGTCTTTGCTCCACAGTAAGTCTTTGCTGTCGTCCAGCATTCTGTTTTTGTTTACTTTGTAGCCAGTTAGGTTTTAGTTCCGTTCTGCATAGCCTTCCCTAATCTTCAATGCTTTTTCTTAGGGGCACTAACCTTTTATTTATTTTTGGTTTAAGCATTAGATACGACGACAAACCCTTGTCGTCTCACACAACGTGTTCCTGACATCAGTCAGACCTACACTGTTCCAATATCCATTTTTCTGTTTTCAATTGTTGATGACTGATGATAACTGTATTATGATGATAGTATATATCTGTGTCATGAATCAATTTAAGTGGACCCCGACTTAAACAAGTTGAAAAACTTATTCGGGTGTTACCATTTAGTGGTCAATTGTACGGAATATGTACTTCACTGTGCAACCTACTAATAAAAGTTTCAATCAATCAATCTACAAAGCAATTAACTACCGGCTGCCACCTACTGATATGGAAAAGTATAACCTGGCTACGCTGCCGAGCTCTAGACAGCACCGACACTCATTTGCAGATTATAATTACTGGCTGGCAAAAAATATTTTTAACCCAAACAGGTGAAATTACATAATCTCCCACCAGACTGTATCTCACGGCACTGGTGGTTGAAAAACACTGTTCTATACATACTGTTTAGTGTGGTAAATCTTGTCCCCAAGACCCAGTCTGGATGTTGTGTACAGTAACTTCAGTTCAGATTCCGGAACCTGCACTTCCGCCAGTCGGGTCAGAATGTCAGCCCTCTGAACAGAACACACCGGTGTCAATCTTTACTAGTTACTAATTCACTTGGAGGTTGTGTACAGAAGCATTAGGAGCTCATTACCTGGGCTTTCTTCTGCTTCTTCTCTAGAACTTTCTCCAGTTCCTTCCTCTGCTTCTTAGTGAGAGGCTTCTTGGTGGAAACAGGAGGCACTGAACATTTCTTCTTTTTGGCTTTGTTGGCTGGGAGCACCAAGGCGTTGCTCTCATCGACACCCTTCAGTCTGACTCCATCTAGGAAAGCACAACACTACTTATTAACTGCTGCTAAGCTCCACTAAAAGCGCCGATCACGCCGTTTTAAGTCACCTCGTATTTCGATGGCGATTTCATTTTTTTCTACGTTTACTGCTTGTTTAGGGTCGCCTTTCTGTCTTCCTTTCCAGTTGTGTTTCTTTCTCAGGTTGCCCATCGCTACCTGAGAAAGGGGAACCATAAATAATGATAGGCGGCGAGACTTTGGTAACAATCGATTTAAATCAAAAACATATTTAAACATCAATTCTCGTCAACAAATACTATTAAAATCACAAACCGTTGATTTTCAGTGTCCAAATAATGTCATTGAGATTTTCACACTTTTCTGTACAGAAGCTTGAGCGAAACCTCACGTGTAAACACAACTGAGTCCTTGTACATAAAGTGTCCGTGGTAGAACTGTTCCCCAAATATTGGTTCCGCTCATAAAAGTCACATTGAATTTTGTGTTTTTGTTTTTAAAATGGTATTTTTTTAAATGTATTTAAAAAATGAATTATTCTCGTTTCATGTTTTAAAAACAAAGCTTTCCATTATAATGGGATGAAATGAAAAAAAGAAAAAAATTCTACTTTATTGCATTTAAATGATAATAAAAAAAATTGCATGGTATCCACGATTGTGTCTTTATTAGGTGTTTTTTAAATTACAATGTCTTTGTATAACTGCTTTGCAAGTAATGAAGAACTTTTTTACTTTTTTCAAATCTCTTTATTATTACAACGTTGTATGAAATTGCAAAAGGTGATTACACATCAATTAAGCATATTTTGACGAAATACATTATGGCACAGATAAAACATTCTAAAAATACTCTATTTTGTTTTGTGTGATACTTTTATAGGCACTTTTCAGTACAGAAGCTTGAGCGAAACCTCACGTGTAAACACAACGGAGTCCTTGTACTTAAAGTGTCCGTGGTAGAACTGTTCCCCAAATATTGGTTCCGCTCATAAAAGTCACATTGAATTTTGTGTTTTTGTTTTTAAAATGGTATTTTTTAGTGTGTATTTAAAAAAATGAATTATTCTCGTTTCATGTTTTAAAAACAAAGCTTTCCATTATAATGGGATGAAATGAAAAAATAATACATTTTCTACATTTTTGCATAACGATTGTGTTTTTATTAGGTGTTCTGTAAATTACAATGTCTTTGTATGCTTTCTTTGCATGTAATGAAGTGAAGTGAAGTGAATTACATTTATATAGCGCTTTTTCTCAAGTGACTCAAAGCGCTTTACATTGTGAAACCCAATATCTAAGTTACATTTAAACCAGTGTGGGTGGCACTGGGAGCAGGTGGGTAAAGACACGACGGCAGTGACTAGGATGGCGGAAGCGGGGATCGAACCTGCAACCCTCAAGTTGCTGGCACGGCCGCTCTACCAACCGAGCTATACCGCCCCGCTATACCGAAAAATTTCACTTTTTTCACATTTCTTTATTAACACAACGTTATATCAAATTGTAAAAGGTGATGCCACATCAATTAAGCATATTTTGACGAAACACACATTGAAATACATTATGGCACAGGTAAAATATTCTAAAAATACTCTATTTTATTTTGTGTGAGATTTGTATAGGCACTTTTCTGTACAGAAGCCTGAGCGAAACCTCACGTGTAAACACAACTGAGTCCTTGTACTTAATGTGTCCGTGGAAGAACTCCATCCATCCATTTTCTACCGCTTATTCCTTTTGGGGTCACGGGGGACGCTGGAGCCTATCTCAGCTACAATCGGGCGGAAGGCGGTGTACACCCTGGACAAGTCGCCACCTCATTGCAGGGCCCGTGGAAGAACTGTTCCCCAAATATTGGTTCCGCTCATAAAAGCCACATTGAATTTGTGTTTTTGTTTTTAAAATGGTATTTTTATAAATGGATTATTCTCTTTTCATGTTTTAAAAACAAAGCTTTCCATTATAATGGGATGAAATGAAAAAAATAATAAATTTTCTACATGATTGCATGGTTTGTGCATGTGCATGGTATCCACGTTTGTGTCTTTATTAGGTGTTCTGTAAATTAGCATGTCTTTGTATAACTGCTTTGCAAGTAATGAAGAAAAATGTCACTTTTTTCCAAATTTTTTTATTAACACAATGTTGTATGAAATTGCAAAAGGTGATGACACATCAATTAAGCAAATTTTGACAAAACACAAATTGAAATACATTATGGCACAGATATAACATTCTAAAAATACCCTATTTGGTTTTGTGTGAGATTTTTATTGGCACTTTTCAGTCTCGCTTTAATTTAAATAAATTATGATTTAAAAAGGATTTAGTTTTTGTGTTTGAGTGAATTGAAATCGGTTGGCATCACAAATAATAATGATGATCATTGTTATTACAATTATTATTATAGTAAGTTGATTTCTATAGAAAATTTAAAATAAGGTACTCTCAAAACAAAAACAGTAAGTGACTTTGTGTTTGGGTAAAAAAATAATTTGACAAAAATTGACAAAAAAATATTTTGATCACACACCCAATGAATTAAAAAAAGTTTAATGTATGCATTATTTTCACGGACCGGCTTTCTACGTGTAAATTAGCCTTTGGCCACAATCTGGCACATTAAAATGTTATATGTCCATTGATGTGCATGGTCCCATGTACTATAAGTTGTAATATACATCTATTAACAGGCTTATTGGTGTGTTTAGTGGGACAGGCGAAAGTTAAGTCTGAGAAAATGCGGTAGTTTATAAATTAATTAATGTTTCTGTGCGGACCGGTAGCAAATGCATCACGGACTGGTACCGGTCCGAGAATTAGCACATTGAGTAAAGATACATTTACACAAAATATGGTCTATATCAGGGGTCTCCAACCTTTTTTGCACCAGGGACCGATTTAATTTCATTATTTTCAGGGACCGGCTTTCCACATGTGGCGGATAAATACATGTATAGCAAATAAGTGCATAAAAAATGAATACATGAAAATACTCACCCAAAAATGTTGAATTGAGGGACGGCGTGGCGAAGTTGGTAGAGTGGCTGTGCCAGCAATCGGAGTGTTGCTGGTTACTGGGGTTCAATTCCCACCTTCTACCTTCCTAGTCATGTCCGTTGTGTCCTTGGGCAAGACACTTTACCCTTTGCCTCTGATGGCTGCTGGTTAGCGCCTTGCATGGCAGCTCCCGCCATCAGTGTGTGAATGTGTGTGTGAATGGGTAAATGTGGAAATACTGTCAAAGCGCTTTGAGTACCTTGAAGGTAGAAAAGCGCTATACAAGTATAACCCATTTATCATTTATAATTAGTGGGAGCCCCTGGCCTTTTGCCTTTGCAAAAAAACCCTCCATAGACTTTTGCTTTGTACTTATTTTTGCTAGTAGTAGGCTTTGTTTTGGCTTTATTATATGATGGGTTATAGGTGATACATCACATTCAAGGACAAGAGCATGGATATATAAGAAAGCTAGAAATACTTGCCATTGGTTACAATAGATGTCTGTCTATTTCCATTCTAAAAGTTATGTATTCATATTTTGTGCAATATTTCATACGTAGACACACTAATGTTATCTTATTTTGCTCCAATTTTCCATGCGTAAATACATCTGTTATTGTTAACTACTTGTGTAATAGGAGTATACCATCACTTTAACTTACTAGGCCAAAGGAAATGTGTATTTTCTTCTTCCAGCACAATTATTATATGCAACAATTTAGCACTTCTCCATCTTTAACTACTATGGTCACTTTGTTCCTGATCCGCCCTGAGCAATCAAACTACACTACCGTTCAAAAGTTTGGGGTCACCCAAACAATTTTGTGGAATAGCCTTCATTTCTAAGAACAAGAATAGACTCTCGAGTTTCAGATGAAAGTTCTCTTTTTCTGGCCATTTTGAGCGTTTAATTGACCCGACAAATGTGATGCTCCAGAAACTCAATCTGCTCAAAGGAAGGTCAGTTTTGTAGCTAAACTGTTTTCAGATGTGTGAACATGATTGCACAAGGGTTTTCTAATCATCAATTAGCCTTCTGAGCCAATGAGCAAAAACATTGTACCATTAGAACACTGGAGTGATAGTTGCTGGAAATGGGCCTCTATACACCCATGTAGATATTGCACCAAAAACCAGACATTTGCAGCTAGAATAGTCATTTACCACATTAGCAATGTATAGAGTGTATTTCTTTAAAGTTAAGACTAGTTTAAAGTGCTTTTCCTTCAAAAATAAGGACATTTCAATGTGACCCCAAACTTTTGAACGGTAGTGTATGCACTAATACTAATATGATCCACTTCAAGAAACTCTTCAAACTTAAAGTGTTTACAAAGTACAAAGAAGAAGAACCAAGATAAACATTCTGAATTTATTTCATCCATCCATTCTTTCATTCTCAAAATAATCTTACTTATCTCATCATATGAAATGTAACTTACTTCACCAATTATTATTTATTTATTTATTTATTATTGTGATTACTTATGGAGTATATTGTGAATAAATTGAGAACAGGAAGTGAACAAAAGTTTTAGCAACTGTTATGTAAAAGAAAAGGGGTAAGATTAAATAAGCTCTGCTTCTTCCTACTCCTTTTCGAACCTGTTGAAAAGAGAAACTGAAAATTGTGATGTATCATGTTGTGTGCTTGCATGTTCGAAATAAACTCCAACTCAAACTCAATCTTAGGTCATCAACCTGCCGCGGACTGCAGATGGAACCTAGCTTTTGATTACAATTTGGCACCTTTACATTTTATATGTTTATTATTTTGCATTGTCCCATGCAAGAAAGATGTAACAAATATAGCAAATGGCGACTTCCTATCAGGAGTTTTATAATACATTATTGGTGTGTCTCGTGGGACAGACGAAAGTTAAGTGGGAGAAAATGCGATCGTTTATAAATTATTTAATGTCTCTGTAGCAAATGCGTCACGGACCGGTGCCGGTCCCCGCACCGGTGGTTGGGGACCACTGATCTATATGGTATATAAAAGTTGATATTTGTATTAAAACAGGGCACTTTCAGCTGTTATGGTCATTTATACACACGCATATACTCATTTTCCATAAGGGCCTCGCCAGCTGTAAGGCTCTCCTCCTTGGTCCACCTGGCCACCTTGGAGAGTCTTTCAAACCTCCTGAGGAACACGATGACTGCAACAAGCAGTGCGGCCTGCACCAGCACAAACACAAAGAGGCACACCTGCGAGGCCAAAGCCAGGTCGCAGTACCAGTAGTGACACGAGTCCAGAACTTCCTCCTCGGTCAGATACACCACCAGCCTCCCTCTCAGGCTAGGAGGGGAGCTGCAGTTGACGCCAAGGTGGGACGAGAGCCCCCCTACCGGCTGTCGTCTAAGCCAACCTCGCAAGTAGAGCACGCCGCAGTCACACGTCCACGGGTTGCCGTGCAGGGAGACATGACGGAGGGAGGTGTGCTTGTCCAGCAGGCCGTTTGGGAGTGTGGTCAGCAGGTTGTTGTAGAGATGCAGCTCGGTAGTGCCTGCCGGGAAGCTGACGGGGAGCCAAGAGGAGGTGAGAGACCTGCCGCTGCAGTTCACCTGGCTTCCATGACAGGCGCAGGGGTGGGGGCACGCAAATGACCCTTGACCTCCAAAGAAAAGCAGACACAGGAGCTGGAGCTCCTTCATTCTTAAGAAAATATGCTGTAAAGTAAAAATAGGTTAACAGTCATGGAACACTTTTGAATCTCTAACGGTTTAAAGCGTTATTTACCGTCAGCGTCGTGTGTCTTCACTGAATGAGGATCTTTTCCTTGTCGCCTGCAGCCTGAGTGTGCTGCTGGCAGCTGGTCCTCGCTGATAAAGACTTCGAACAGGATGTGTGTACTATCTCTCTGCATTTTCATGCCAATTCATGTCCTGATACGTCGCATGGAGGCGTAGGGTGTGATCTACTAAGATCTCATACAACAAGTGCTAAATAGCGTGTCCTAACTATAAAACATGTGTACTATTATGCAAAGTGTATCCTAAGACTGCGTGCACAATTGAAAGCAAGTGCAAAAGTCATGCATACCACCATATTATGTGTGTATTACCGGCTGTCACCATGGAGACATTCATTTTTTGCACATCTAACCTGTGGTGTTGTGCCATGTTGTGGAACATGCAGCACATTGTCATGTCTGTGTTGATCATGTTTTTGTTTGGCCATGTTTTGCTTGGTTTTTGGACACTTTTTAGTTCTTGTCTTCACTCCCTTGCTTTGTCACCATAGTAACCATTAGTTTCACCTGGTTCACATCCTCATGTCACGCACCTGTCTCACGTTTTCACATTTTGAGTCACGCACCTGTTTTCATTAATCATGTCACTAGTATTTAAGCCCATTGTTGCCAGGCAGTCGGGCTGGCGACATCACTCTTGACACACTCTCTACACACCCTTATGATCCATGCTGCTCTTTTTCATGCCCTTTTCTCGTCCAAGTAAGTTTTCTTTATTCTTGCCATAGTTTGCAAGTTTTGTTTTTTGTCCATAGTTCTGCCTTTTTGCGAGTTTTTGTTTTTATAGCCAACTTTTGTACTTCCGCCATTGTGTGCGCCTTTTGTTTATTCCTTTTTTGAGTGTTATTATTAAATCATGTATTTAACTTCACGCCATGTCCGGTCCAAATCATTTGCACCACGAGAGAACAAACCACGCCAAAGTCCAAGTCTTGACACACATAACTATAATCTGGGCATTAGAGAAGCATCTAGACAACATAAACTATTTTTAGCACCGCGACAGTGCACTCTGGGAGACCGCACGGCCAGTAATAACTTGCTGGAATGATCCAGAGGCAAGAAAATGCATGTTGCAAGAAGTTTTTTTAAAATTGGAAATATACTATATTAGTAATATATCAGGAATATACTGTAAATGCTATATTAAAAAATGAAGGCAATTAAAAAAATGCCAGATGACACCATCATTTTGGTGTCTCTCCATCGTCTGTCATTTTGCAGTGATCGCCTCCTTCTGACTGCGCCACACACATTTGTTGACTGTGCCAGTTTGTACGCACCTTCCATCCACCTTGTTAAAAAAAGCCACAAAACAGTTCAGGCTTGATAACTCACATTGTGAGCACCAAAGAATGACATTTGCATCTCCTCCTCCCAGAATTCTGAGCGTTCTGATAACCAGTATATCCATCAATCCATCCATTTTCTACTGCTTGTCCCACACCGGGTCGCGGGAGTGACCTTTTCCATGGACAAATTCAAGCAGTTTTTAAGGACTTTCAAGATAATTTTCCAGTTTTTCTAGTCCCCTTCAAAAGGCGAAAACCAGTGTGAATCCCTCCATAGCCTTGTTGTTTGAGGTCCCCTAATGCTATCCCAGCTGCATTTGGGCAGAAGGCGGGGTACACCCTGGACAAGTCGCCACCTCATCGCAGGACCAACACAGATACACAGACAACATTCACACTCACATTCATTCACTAGGGCCAATTTAGTGTTGCCAATCAACCTATCCCCAGGTGCATGTCTTTGGAGGTGGGAGGAAGCCGGAGTACCCGGAGGGAACCCACGCAGTCACAAGCAAACTCCACACAAAAAGACCCCGAGCCCGGGGATCGAACCCAGGACACGCACTAACCTCTGTTACACCGTGCTGCCTAGTCAGTATATATCAGGGGTGGGCAATTAATTTTTACCGGGGGCCGCATGAGCTACCCGAGCACTGCTGGAGGGCCACATCGACAATATTTCAATTAAATTTTGCTCAATATTATTTTTGATATATACCGTAAGATAAATAATAATAATAATAATAATAATAATTAATAATAATAGTAATACTTCAACATAGTGTGTGTAACAGCATTCCATGACTAATATAAATAAATGAACATTAATAATAAATGACAGTAAAATAAGCACACGTATGACTGAGGAGTCATAGCGTAACTTTGTGTGGTGTTTGAGTTGTCCGACTTTTTGTGTGGCCATAAACGCACCAGTGGTTTAGTGCTATGCGTGTTGGTGACAGATGACAAGTTGGTTTTGGCCTGGTTTGTACGGCAGAAAATGACTAGTTTTTCGAGATAGAATTGTTTTACTCATGTTTTTGGTGTGGTTATGTCCGAATATAAACAGTTTTGCTCAATAAAGTGATCGATATAATTCCTGTCCTCGAAGCATCTCGGTAGACGTTACAATAATTGAACGGTGTTCAATTGAACGGTGTTGTAAACGGTGTTGACGAACACCATTAGGGCCGTTTGTTGTCACTGTCACTCAAAGTTGCATTGCAAAACTCCATAGAATAAATATGTTTATTTTGTTTAGAATTCAGATGGGATTTGATTTGGTGCGCGGCATATACTTGCTGCGCGCAGCGGACGCTTGAGCAGTGCGCAATTGCGCAGGCACGCACCTTAGGTGAGGGGACGTTGCTTTGCAGTTCATGTCTTGTTGAAAACACGGCATTCCTCATCAACTTTTCTCTTTTTAGCGTCTCGGGTGTAAACCGTGCATCACCTGTCGCTGCATGTGCACCTTCACTCGCAGGTTACACACGGACACACGCCCTTAAATAATACTTTTCAAAATAAAAGCAGCACAGTTGTATTGCGCGCAGGACATAGATGTTTTTTCAACTTTATTTTGTAATTGCAGCTGTTCACATTCACTCACAATCACGCACACGCATACGTCCACACGGAAGTAATACAAATAACGATTTTCAAAACAAAAGCAGCACCGTTGTATTGCACACTCGACATAGATACTTTTTTAAATTTATTTTGTAATTTATAATTGGCCTCACGCGGGCCGGACAGGGACGCACAAAGGGCCGGATGCGGCCCGCGGGCCGCAGAATACCCAGGTCTGGTATATATTCTTGTTTTTTTAAACATTTGTTTATTGCATTTTTGACATATACAGTCCAGAAATACAAGTAAACACGTCAAATGTTCTTTTTTTTCTCTCCCCCAAACAAGTAACCCCTCCACTTAGTTTTTTTATTCATCCCACAATGGGGAAAATACGTGATAACAATGAGTCTTCTGGCTAACAAAGTAGTGAATGCTTCCAAATTCTTTTTGGATTTGCTACCCCAAATAGTCCTCTTAGAGGATTCGGTTCAATCGTTTCGCCAAGACAAAGTATTAAAAATGTAAGTCCCATAACTGCACAAGGATGGGCAAAGCCAAAACATATGTCTTAAGTTAGCTGGAAACTTGTGACACCGATCACATAATACCGATATTTCGTCATACATCTTAGCCATTTGGACCTTGGTATCATAGGTATGAAATATTGGCTTGCATTGAATAAGGCTGTATTTAGCACAAATAGAAGACGTATAAACTCTACTTAAAATCTCTATCCAGCTCTCCTAAGTCACGCTTCCGAAGTGACTTAATTAAATTCAGAGATTCTGGGCGTAAATGAAAAATTTGATTGTAAATACGTGTAATTGATCTTTTTAAAGTCGGAAGTGGTGTCAAAAAAGCATCTAAAACAGTGTCAGTCGATAAGCTTTGAAAACTGGGAAAAGTTTTACGCACAAAACTGCGGATCTGTAGCTATCCAAAAAAGTGTTGATTAGGGAGTGAATATTTATCGCAAAGTTGCTGTAAAGGCAACTTATAACTTATAAAGTGCAATTTTAAATTTCCCGGGAAACTTCCGGCTGAAAACGTCTCGGTATGATGACGTTTGCGCGTGACGTCACGGGTTGAAGCAGACATTTTGGAATAGCACGGTGGCCAGCTTAAGTCGTCTGTTTTCACCACATAATTCCACAGTATTCTGGACATCTGTGTTGGTGAGTCTTTAGCAATTTGTTCAATTAACAATGGAGACTGCAAAGAAGAAAGCTGTAGGTGGGATCGGTGTATTAGCGGCTGGCTACAGAAACACAACCAGGAGGACTTTGAGTTGGATAGCAGACGCGCTACCGTGGGTACAGCTTTGGCTTCCAAACCTTTGATCGCTTGCCCGTACGTGTGTGCCGCTATGTGCATGTCACGTACGTAACTTTGGGGATATATATGTTTCTTGCCGACTCTGATGGCGGCCGGTAAAGCTACAACGCCGTCCTCCGCCGCGCCGCTGTCCTCACCTGTCTGGGTTGACTTCCTCCGTCTCCGGGCCGCCGACCGCACTGATCATCGTGGCGAAGTCCTTCGTCGCGCCGTCGATCGCTGGAACGCAGGTGAGCACGGGTGTTGATGAGCAGATGAGGGCTGGCGTAGGTGGAGAGCTAATGTTTATAGCATAGGTCTGTCGAGGTCCCGTAGCTAAGTCCAGGGTTTGGTAGTATTGTTGATCTTCTGTCTATCCTTCCAGTCAGGGGCTTATTTCTTCTGTTTCTATCTGCAGTTAAGCACGATGCTATCACGTTAGCTCCGTAGCTAAAGTGCTTCGCCGATGTATTGTCGTGGAGATAAAAGTCACTGTGAATGTCCATTTCGCGTTCTCGACTCTCATTTTCAAGAGGATATAGTATCCGAGGTGGTTTAAAATACAAATCCGTGATCCACAATAGAAAAAGGAGAGAGTGTGGAATCCAATGAGCCCTTGTACCTAAGTTACGGTCAGAGCGAAAAAAGATTAGTGCTGCACTGCACTCTAATCCTTCACTCTCACTTTCGTCTTCCACGAATCTTTCATCCTGGCTCAAATTAATGGGGTAATCGTCGCTTTCTCGGTCCGAATCGCTCTCGCTGCTGGTGTAAACAATGTGCAAATGTGAGGAGCCCTTCAACCCGTGACGTCACGCTACTTCCGGTACAGGCAAGGCTTTTTTATCAGCGACCAAAAGTTGCGAACTTTATCGTCGATGTTCTCTACAAAATCTATAATATATCCTAACAAAATATGGCAATATCGCGAAATGATCAAGTATGACACATAGAATGGATCTGCTATCCCCGTTTAAATAAGAAAATTTCATTTCAGTAGGTCTTTAATGTTGTCGATCCCCAGATTGACCATCTTAAAAAGGCACTATCGACAAGAAAGGGAGGGAAAGCAAGATTAGCAGTGATGGGTGCAAGACTAGAAATAGTCTGCAAGCCAAATAGCGCTTAAACTAAACCCAAATTCTGAATGAGGTTTTTATCATTGGATTTTCAGTAAAAGCGTAAGTCGAAGAGTGGATGGGAGAGTAACCCAGAGCCCTAAGAGATACTGGTTTGGTTGAGTCAGCCTCCATAACCAGCCATAACAGAGGGGCATCGAATGCTTCATATTGCTGCAAATATTTAAGAATTCTAATGTTAGTGGCCCAGTAGCAAAACCTAAATTTTGGTAGTGCTAACCCTCCCGACAATTTGGATCTTTGTAAATATTGTTTATGTAATCTCTGAGTCTTTTCATTCCAAATGAACTCCAAAAGCTGACCATTTAATTCATGAAAGAATGACAGAGAGAAAAAGTGGTATATACTGGAACAAATGGGAAAATCGCAGAAGTACATTCAATTTAACAGAGTTGACACAAGCCACCCTAGATAAATTAAGTAAGGACCAGCGATTAAAATCTCTCTGGATTCTGGAAAACAGTGGAACAAAGTTGGCCTTATAAAGCTCTACAAGCTTAAGCTTGTAGAGCTTTATAAGGCCAACTTGTGTGACCTAGACACCCAAGTTTGTGAAAATTTGCATGGCAATTTTAAAGGGAAAATTGAGCATAGGATATTTCTTAGCAGCAGAATTTATAGGAAATATTTTACTTTTACCCAAGTTCCATTTGTAGCCAGACACATGTTCAAAAGCTTCGACAGTACTTAAAGGCAGTTGGAACTGACATAAAGAAGTCCTAGACATATAGAAGAACGTCATCTGCATAGAGAGAGACCTTTACCTGCACATTGTGTCTATGATATGCCTGCTATAAGCGGGTTGGTACGACACGCTATTGACAGAGGCTCAATGGCAAGAGCAAAAAGCAATGGGCTCAGGGGGCAGCCTTGCTGTGTGGAACGGTGAAGGTGAAAATATTCGGATTGAATATTGTTTGTTCTGACCGAGGCCTCAGGCGATGAATCAAGGAGCTTAATCCATGAAATAAAATTGTTGCCAAACAAAAAAAGCCAAATCTCTCCAAGACATAAAATTGATAATTTCACTCCACTCGGTCAAATGCATTTTCAGCATCCATAAATGTCACTGCCTCTTCAGTGTTAAGAGCAGGCACATCATACAATATATTGAAAAGTGTATGATGTGCCTATTCCGAATGAACCCGGTTTGATCCGCATTAATAATAGAAGGGAGAATAGTACCGTAACGGTAGCTGTTTGGATAATAATTGTAATAAATGGATGATAATTTAATGTAATCATTAAACAGACTAATGAGACGATACAAAGTGCACAACAAAGGGTCCTTGCCTTTTTTCAAGAGGAGAGAAATTGAAGCTTGGTTAAGCATTGGGGGAGGCGGCCAGATTCAAACGATTCATTGTACATATCCAATACTAGGGGACTAGCTTATGCCAAAATCTTTTGGGAGGCTAGCCATCTGGTCCTGGGTTTTTTTTGTTTTGTAGTGATAACGCTGCAACATTAAATTCCGCAGCAGTAATTGGTCTCTCTAACTCTACCGCAGCAGACTGATCAACCAAGGGGATGTCCAGATTGGCAAAACAAATGATCAATACATTTCAAAGACTATGCACAGAGGAAGGAATGATTTCCTTCAAGAAGGATCTGAGGAAACAAATTTGGGACAATGTATAAAATGAAGATGAGGGGCCAAATTACTTGTCCATGTGGGGTCCTGCTGAACAAATGAAAACCAAATTTGTAAAAGATTTTAAGCATAAAAAATGCCAATGAAATGTTTTTTTTTTTTTTCAACCATATTTGGTAATACTCAAATGAAAGTTTCTATATATATATATATATATATATATATATATATATATATATATATATATATATATATATATATATATATATATATATATATATGTGTGTGTGTGTGTGTGTGTGGGAAAAAATCACAAGACTATTTCATCTCTACAGGCCTGTTTCATGAGGGTTTCCTCAATCATCAGGAGATTTTATATATATATATATATATATATATATATATATATATATATATATATATATATATATATATATATATATATATATATATATATATATATATATATATATATACATATATATATATATATATATATATATACATATATATATATATATATATATATACAAAATCTCCTGATGATTGATGATATATGTATATATATATATATATAAAATCTCCTGATGATTGAGGAAACCCTCATGAAACAGGCCTGTAGAGATGAAATAGTCTTGTGATTTTTTCCCACACACACACACACACACACACATACATATATATATATATATATATATATATATATATATATATATATATATATATATATATATATATATATATATATATATATATATATATATATATATATATATACAAACTTGTTACAGTAAATATATATATATATATATATATATATATATATATATATATATATATATATATATATATATATATATTTACTGTAACAAGTTTAATCCTATGGGAAATTCCATTTTAAGACACAAACCACACATGGATGCTGAAGGGCACCTCGACATCAGTTGGACTAGTATGGATTAGATTATATCAGGGGTCCCAAACTCCGGCCTGCCAGCGTCCAAAATCTGGCCCGCGGGAAGTCCCAAATTAAAAAAATTACAAATAATAAAATTCATATTTTTATTTTTTAAATATGTCCTATCTAATCCATTTTCTACCACTTGTTACTCTCGGTGTCTCCTAGCCGCTCAGGCAAATCATATTGTCTGAAAATGCATTTTCCCATCAATAACGTGACATCATTGCGCTCGGAATATATATATATATATATATATATATATATATATATATATATATATATATATATATATATATATATATATATATATATATATATATATATATATATATATATATATATATATATATATATATATATATAACAGTTTAAGAAAAACCTTTCTCAACCAGCTATTGCAAGGAATTTAGGGATTTGACCATCTACAGTCCGTAATATCATCAAAGGGTTCAGAGAATCTGGAGAAATCACTGCAAGTTAATTATTATTTGCAAAAAAAGAATAAAGTTTATGAGTTTGAACATCAAATATCTTGTCTTTGTAGTGCATTCAATTGAATATGGGTTGAAAAGGATTTGCAAATCATTGTATTCCCTTTATATTTACATCTAACACAATTTCCCAACTCATATGGAAACAGGGTTTGTACTTCGCCCGATTACCTTTTTCCAAGAAAATACTGTACGTCTATATATGTCTTCCTATGTCTGCTTATTTTTCATACAGGACAGTGTAATTACAGGATGGTGTTGCACTGCAGAGGAAGAATGGCTGCTGGAGATAAATGACTGAGAACATAGTTTAGCAGCAGCAACTCTTAGATGAATGGAAATAATGAACAAACTCTTCCAATCTTCACAATACCAATGCACAGAATGACGAAAAACACGTTTATTTGTCAAATTGGACAGAAGATGCACTTAATTTCACTCACTCGCATATTGTTCTTCTTCATGGGCAGAATTCAGTAACAATGTTTTTTTTTTTTTTTAAAAACAGAAGCATCAACACCATAAAGCAAAAATAAAAATCCTAAATGGTAGCTGTGAAATAAAGAGTATCAAGCACAGGAGCACGGCAGCATGCTTACAAAAGCAACCTCTCATCATTATTAGTGGTGTATGTTCACAGTTAACATCTTTGACCTCTGACAATAAGTGCATTATTAGCTCAGCTCGGGAAAAAAAGCTGAGTTTCTTGACATTATATAAATAAACAATTCTGATTATCAGATGTGCAAAGACCAAAAAAAAAGTTATGGACCTGTAGACATTAATGACTCCCACACACACACACACACACACACACACACACACACACACACACACACACACACACACACACACACACACACACACACACACACACACACACACACACACACACACACACACACACACACACACACACACACACACACACACACGCACTTTCACAGAATAAAAAAATTCAAATGTCACCAAGAAAACATCTTGCAAATACCCTGACAAAATATTCGTAAAAGTTAGCATTGTTTTTTTCAATATATATAAATTAGATACGCTTATTAGTGATTTAAATTAAGCATTCATCATGTATGTTATGTTGGGGGGACAAAAGCAAAGAAAAAGGCAGACGACCTGGACTTGTACAAAAACACCAAACACAATGAAGATAAATGTGCAGCCACTCATTCAAAAGAAAAAAAAATGCTGTGTGATGTTCAATGTCTCAAGTTGTTGTTCGAGAGAACACCAGGTGGCGCTGCTAGTCTTTCTCGTGCATCTGCTGCTGCATCTTAGTCAGCATCTCCTGCATCCTCTTCAGCTAAACACACAAAAAGTATGAACAGTTTAGGACAGACCTGGGCATTCTGCGGCCCGCGGGCCGCATCCGGCCCTTTGTGCGTCCCTGTCCGGCCCGCGTGAGGCCAATTATAAATTACAAAATACATTTTAAAAAGTATCTATGTCGAGTGTGCAATACAACGGTGCTGCTTTTGTTTTGAAAATCGTTATTTGTATTACTTCCGTGTGGACGTATGCGTGTGCGTGGTTGTGAGTGAATGTGAACAACTGCAATTACAAAATAAAGTTGAAAAAACATCTATGTCCTGCGCGCAATACAACTGTGCTGCTTTTATTTTGAAAAGTATTATTTAAGGGTGTGTGTCCGTGTGTAACCTGCGAGTGAAGGTGCACATGCAGCGACAAGTGATGCACGGTTTACACCCGAGACGCTAAAAAGAGAAAAGTTGATGAGGAATGGCGTGTTTTCAACAAGACATGAACTGCAAAGCAACGTTCCCTCTAAGGTGCGTGCCTGCGCAATTGCGCACTGCTCAAGCGTCCGCTGCGCGCAGCAAGTATATGCCGCGCACCAAATCAAATCCCATCTGAATTCTAAACAAAATAAACATATTTATTTTATGGAATTTTGCAATGCAACTTTGAGTGACAGTGACAACAAACGGCCCTAATGGTGTTCGTCAACACCGTTTACAACACCGTTCAATTGAACACCGTTCAATTATTGAAACGTCTATCGAGATGCTTCGAGGACAGGAATTATATCGATCACTTTATTGAGCAAAACTGTTTATATTCGGACACAACCACACCAAAAACATGAGTAAAACAATTCTATCTCGAAAAACTAGTCATTTTCTGCCGTACAAACTAGGCCAAAACCAACTTGTCATCTGTCACCAACACGCATACCACTAAACCACTGGTGCGTTTATGGCCACACAAAAAGTCGGACAACTCAAACACCACACAAAGTTACGCTATGACTCCTCAGTCATACGTGTGCTTATTTTACTGTCATTTATTATTAATGTTAATTTATTTATATTAGTCATGGAATGCTGTTACACACACTATGTTGAAGTATTACTATTATTATTAATTATTATTATTATTATTATTATTTATCTTACGGTATATATCAAAAATAATATTGAGCAAAATTTAATTGAAATATTGTCGATGTGGCCCTCCAGCAGTGCTCGGGTAGCTCATGCGGCCCCCGGTAAAAATTAATTGCCCACCCCTGGTTTAGGAGATGCAAGAATATCAAAAGCTATTGCAGGTATACATGGTTTTTGTGGTGGATTGTTTTTTTTAATGAATTTGTTGTAGTAAATTTGATTTGTGTTCCTTATAATTAGTGAATCTACAATGTTATAATTCATTACATATTTCAGTACAGTAAGTCTCAGGGACCAAAGTTCTAGTTTGGATCTTCAGTCACAACTTCCATATAGACAGAACCTCAGGGCATTCAATCGATCGCAAAAAATGCCCTGAGATTGCCATGAGATGGATGAATGGGAACATTCATAGACATATAGACAGAACATCTGCGGTCCCCTCCAAGGTTTCTCATTGTATCCCATTGGGTTGAGTTTTTCCTTGCCCTGATGTGGGATCTGATGTCGTTGTGGCTTGTGCAGCCCTTTGAGACACTTGTGATTAAGGGCTATATAAATAAACTTTGATTGATAAACTTTGAATTGAACATTATTTCTATAAGTGACTTTTTACATTGCCAACTTAGGATGCAGTGTTAATTGAATTGAATTGATTTGAACTTAATCATCTACAATATAAACAACGGCAATAATACAAACACATAGAAAATAAGCTGTATATGTTTTCTTTTCAAGTTACTGGTTAGATAGTTGCTGCACTAGATGCAGCTATTTGAAATGTCACATTTCCAATAACATTTTAACATACATTAATAAAGTCTGAAAAAAGTAAACAATTAAATAAATAAAAAAATCCAACATTTTATGTAATGCAATTGACATCAAAGTTTAGAAATAATGTGAAATTCATATATACAGAAGATTTTTTTTATTAGTGACTTTTAATACGGCTAACTTAGAATGCAGTGTTAATTTAACTTAATTGAAATCGTCTTAACATCTTTACTTTTAGTTAACAAAAATAAAAATATGGCAATTATACAATTATAAAAAATATACTATATATATATATATATATATTGGTATAACTGATTTATATCTATCTATCTATATACATATATATATACATATATACGTTATGTCAGGAAAAAACACAGAGCCTATATCATCCCTACAAGCCTGTTTCCCAGGTTTCCCTGCTCGTCAGGGTCAGGGAAAATCCCCCGACGAGCAGGGGAAACCTGCACAACAGGCTTGTAGGGATGATATAGCCTCTGAGTATTTTCCTGCCCTATATTCCGCTCTACTCTGGCATTGAGCACTGTATAACGGATAAACCACAGAAACCGCGACTATATATATATATATATATATATATATATATATATATATATATATATATATATATATATATATATATATATATATATATATATATATATATATACAGTATGTACAGTATATATATATACATATATGTATATATATATACATACATATATATGCACATATATATACATACATATATATAGACATACATATATATGCACATATACTGTATATACATACATATATATATACATACATATATATGCACATATATATACATACATATATATGCAAATATGTATACATATATATATATACAGTATATATACATACATATATATATACATACATATATATGCACACACATATATATATATATATATATATATATATATATATATATATATATATATATATATATATATATATATATATATATATATATAGAGAGAGAGAGAGAGAGGTTGGTTGGAAAGTTACTGGACCAGATGCAAATATTTTAACCATTACATTTCCCATAAAAAATGTACATAAATGTTGTTACCTGATAGTAATCTGTGTCTTACCTCCTCATCTTTCATTTTAATCAATTTTTCAGTGTCCAAATCCGGGGTGGACAAGGGCAGGATGGGGATGGGAGACTCCATGCGGTTGTCCTGAGACAGTTTACTGTGTGAGCAACAGGAGGGAGAGAAGTGAAGCAGGAAAACTGCATGCATCAGCAGTTATATGACACGACTCTCAGATTGTGGAGTTTTAATGTGTCAGCACACACAGAGTACCTGGTCATCTCCTGTATGCACTGTGCTCTGTAGTTTTCATAGTGGACGTCGCAGGTCACGTCTTTGAGGTCGTGCATGTGCGAGCGGATCAGCATGTTCCTCAGCTTGACAAAGTCACAGTGGGACTGGTTCTCCACTGCCGATGCAAACACATTTGTATACATCCTTCAAATTATAACGGCTGCTGTCAGACTTAAAGGTTTACCTTCAACGATGCCCCATGGGTAAAGCCGCCCTCGCACTCGCTGCCCTCGAGCCTCCACCACTGTGTTACTGCCAATCACGGCAAAGGGGGTGCACTCCTGCAGACACACACACACACACACACACACACACACACACACACACACACACACACACACACACACACACACACACACACACACACACACACACACACACACACACACACACACACACACACACACACACACACACACACACACACACACACATACACAGACGTGACTCAAATATTAGCTCATTTGGAATTTGATGCCTGCAACAAGTTTCAAAAAAGCTGGCACAAGTGGCAAAAAAGACTGAGAAAGTTGAGGAATGCTCACTTATTTGGAACATCCCACCGGTGAACAGGCTAATGGGGAACAGGTGGGTGCCATGATTGGGTATAAAAGCAGCTTCAATGAAATTAGTTCAAGAACAACATTTCTCAACGAGCTATTGGAAGGAATTTAGGGATTTCACCATCTACGGTCTGTAATATCATCAAAAGGTTCAGAGAATCTGGAGAAATCACTGCACGTAAGCAGCTAAGCCCGCGACCTTCGATCCCTCAGGCTGTACTGCATCAAAAGCGACATCAGTATGGAAAGGATATCACCACATGGGCTCAGGAACACTTCAGAAAACCACTGTCAGTAACTACAGTTTGTCGCTACATCTGTAAATGCAAGTTAAAACTCTACTATGCAAAGCAAAAGCTATTTATCAACAACACCCAGAAACGCTGCCGGCTTTGCTGGGCCCGAGCTCATCTAAGATGGACTGATGCAAAGTGGAAAAGTGTTCTGTGGTCTGATGAGTCCACATTTCAAATAGTTTTTGGGAACTGTGGACCATGTGTCCTCTGGACCAAAGGGGAAATGAACCATCTGGACTGTTCTATGCGCAAAGTTCAATAGCCAGCATCTGTGATGGTATGGGGGTGTATTAGTGCCCAAGGCATGGGTAACTTACACATCTGTGAAGGCACCTTTAATGCTGAAAGGTACATACAGGTTTTGGAGCAACATATGTTGCCATCCAAGCAACGTTTTTTTCATGGACGCCCCTGCTTATTTCAGCAAGACAATGCCAAGCCACATTCTGCACGTGTTACATCAACGTGGCTTCGTAGTAAAAGAGTGCGGGTACTAGACTGGCCTGCCTGTAGTCCAGACCTGTCTCCCATTGAAAATGTGTGGCACATTATGAAGCGTAAAATACCACAACGGAGACCCCGGACTGTTGAACAACTTAAGCTGTACATCAAGCAAGAATGGGAAATAATTCCATCTGAAAAGCTTCAAAAATTGGTCTCCTCAGTTCCCAAACGGAGTGTTGTTAAAAGGAAAGGCCATGTAACACCACTGTGTTACATGGCCTGTGTTACTGCCATTAAATTCTAAGTTAATGATTATTTGCAAAAAAAAATTTGTTTCTCAGTTCGAACATTAAATATCTTGTCTTTGCAGTCTATTCAATTGAATATAAGTTGAAAAAGATTTGCAAATCATTTTATTCTGTTTTTATTTACGAATTACACAACGTGCCAACTTCACTGGTTTTGGGTTTTGTATTTTTCGTATGGGATCTCAGTAGATGTGCAGGTGTACCGAATGTTGAGGTCAGTGTGTGGTATGCTCTGCACATATGCTTTTAACTCAAAACACTTGTATCTCAAATCAACGTCTCTCATTGAAAGAAACTGAAATAAGTTTAATTGGTGCTTGCCCCCCCAAACAGTGCAATCTGAACATGTAACATGCCTTTAAAAAAACAAAAGCTTTTAGATAAGAACTATTATACAAAAATAACACAATAAAATGTATTGCAGGCAACTACATTTGTTTTGTTAAGTAATGTAATAATTAATGAAGTACAATATTTACTTTGGAGAGTGGACATCTACGGTATTCCCTGTCAAACACACATTCAGCAGCTTCTCCATAATTTTATGTATAAATGTTCACTAACATTTTTGACAGACTCATTCTGCTTCAGTATGGTGCAGACTAGCAGTGTTTCGTCAAGTTGGCGACACGCTCAGTCATGTTTTTGACAATTTATTTTTTTAATTCAATGAATATCGTCCACTTCTTCTCACTGCTGTCCTTCACACTCACTTTCTTCCTTTCCATGCTTGCAAAACAGAGTTATGTCAATCTCTAGCTATAAGCTAATGCTAGTGAGTCAAATTAAATGTTTTAGGCGGTTCTTTCTGGGTTCACTGTGACATTTGCTATGCCGATTAATGATTTAAAAAAAGCCTACTAATTAGTCGAGGCAGCTCTTATCTCCAAACTCCTTGGTGTATGTTTATTTTCATCATTCCATCACTATTATGGTATCAGCTTAGCACACTTGGAACCCTTTCCGGTATACAAACTTACTTTTGCGATAAAATAGTGAGACATTCCGTGCTCACCTTTAGCTCTTTGTCCAGTTGTTTGAACTCTTCATCCTCATCCGAGTCACATTCAGGAAATTGGTAGACTTTGATGCCAAACTTGTCTATTTCCTCTCGTATCTATAGACACACACACACACACACACACATACCATCCAGTGAGAAGCGGCGTTAAAGTCAGACATGCAAGATTTTAGCGTTTCCACTCACTCGGTCCTTTAGCTTCTTGATTTCGTTAGGCGTGAGGCAGTCGGCTTTGGCAATGAGAGGGATGATGTTCACTTTTTCGTGCAGAGCTTTCATGAACTCAACATCGACTGGACGCAGCCTGGGGAAAGATATGTATATTCAGCATAGGCGTGTGTGTGTGTGTGTGTGTGTGTGTGTGTGTGTGTGTGTTTCTACCCTTCTTGAGACATCAACAAGGAAAAGTATCTTCCATATGAGGACCGGTGAACAAGTTAGGACCGAAATCATGGTCCCAACAAGGAAAACCACTGCATCTAATAGAGAGCCAAATACTAGATACCTACTCAGTGGCCTAGTGGTTAGAGTGTCCGCCCTGAGATCGGTAGGTTGTGAGTTCAAACCCCAGCCGAGTCATACCAAAGACTAAAAAAATGGGACCCATTACCTTCCTGCTTGGCACTCAGCTTTAAGGGTTGGAATTGGGGGTTAAATCACCAAAAATGATTCCCGGGCGTGGCCACCGATGCTGCTCACTGCTCCCCTCACCTCCCAGGGGGTGATCAAGGGTGATGGGTCAAATGCAGAGAATAATTTCGCCACACCTAGTGTGTGTGACTATCATTGGTACTTTTTAACTTTAGAGTGTGTGAACATTGCTCCAAAGTCAGGATTTTTTGTTAATATAATGTGCATACAAAATTAAACAATGAGAGGTGCAAAGACAGCAATATATGATAAAACAAGACGGCAGCTAAAGAAGAACTTCCCTCTTCATCCCCGAAAAAACTCGCCAGATGAACAGCTGATTTTACAACTTCCGGTGCTGACGTAAGACAACCCGCGTCCCATATGTGATCATAGGATGAACAAATACACTACGGTACTAAGACTATAGTGGCCATTAACAGTTAGCTTCTATAGCTGGGTTGCCCAAAGTGCGGCACAGGGGCCATCTGTGTTCCGTGACTCTTTTGTCATCGGCCTTAAGCACATTACAAAAAAACAGAAAATAGAGATCTCATTTGCACCCCTGGTGGTGAAATCTATCAAAATGAGGGTGGTCCCAAAGAGGAGGGATTTTTCAAATTGACTGTGTGTCAGTTTTAAAAGTGCTCCCCCTCTGGCCAACATATGTAATAACACGTGTGTGTAAGAGATTGAAATGCGCCTCCTTTGGCCAAAATTTATTTAAAAAAATAAAATAAATATACATATAGAGACATACTGTAATAACTTGAAGTAAATAATGAAGATTAAAAACCAATTACAAACAAAAAATTCCAAAAATAAAATGATTAACTAAAAAGCTTACCTTTTTTTTATATTTGCATAGTATGTATATACTACTAATGTTGTAAATACAAATCTTTATATATCTAGAAAGGGTGGTCCTTAAGTGGTAGGCATTTTTCGGAGGTCTCCAGAAGATGTGTGTGTGTGTGTGTGTGTGTGTGTGTGTGTGTGTGTGTGTGTGTGTGTGTGTGTGTGTGTGTGTGTGTGTGTGTGTGTGTGTGTGTGTGTGTGTGTGTGCTTGTATTTCTACCCTTCTTGAGACATCAACAAGGAAAAGTACCTTCCATATGAGGACCAGTGAACAAGTTAGGACATAAATCATGGTCCCAATACGGAAAACAATTGTATCTAATAGAGAATGTCTCATTTGCACCCCTGGTGGTGAAATCTATCAAAATTAGGGTGGTCCAAAAAAGGAGGGATTTTTCAAATTGACTGTGTGTCGGTTTTAAAAGTGCTCCCGTTCTGGTCAAAATATGAAATAACAAGTGTGTGTAAAAATTTGAAGTGCTCCCCCTCTGGCCAACATATGAAATAACAAGTGTGTGTAAGAAATTTAAATGCGCACCCTTTGGCTAAAAAAAAAAAAAAATATGTATATAGAAACATACTGTAATAACTTGAAGTAAATAATGAAGGTTAAAAAACAATTACAATCAAAACAAAAAAAAAATACTAAAAGCTTACCTATTTTTATATTTGCACAGTTGTATATATTATTAATGTTGTAAATACAAAAATATTTATATATCTAGAAAGGACGGTCCTAAAGAGCTAGGCCTTTTTCGGAGGTCTCAAGAAGGTAAGAAATACAGGAATGTGTGCGTGTGTGTGTGTGTGTGTGTGTGAGTGTGTGTGTGTTATTACCCGTGACCAAATGGCGGGATGAAATACAGGCAGCAGTGGACACGATTGTCCTGGATGTTCTTCCTGTTGAGGCCGCTCTCATCGCGGAAGTACTGCTCAAACTGCTGATCAATGTAGTCTGTAATGGGCCTCCAGCTTTAGGAGGACACACACACACACACACACACACACACACACACACACACACACACACACACACACACACACACACACACACACACACACACACACACACACACACACACACACACACACACACACACACACACACATGATGACATCAGCACATTTAAAGCTCCTCGAGGCACAAACGGACAAAACGGACTTACCACTCGTTGTTGTTGACGGCGTCTCCAAAGCCTGGCGTGTCCACAATGGTCAGCTTGAGCTTGACTCCTTTCTCCTCGATGTCCACCGTGTGTTTAATGATCTCCACCGTCTGGTTGATGCGCTCTGATCACCATGACAACGAGAAGGAAAGAATGTGAGTGATGACACATAAGTGATGGATGAATGATGTAAATACTGTAGGAGGTTGTTTTACTTTTTCAAAAAAAATATAGCATAATAGTTAAAAATAAGTATTCCTTCTTTATTTTAGGGGCGGCTTGGCGTAGTGGGTAGAGCGGCCTTGCCAGAAACCTGAGGGTTGCAGGTTCGCTCCCCGCCTCTTACCATCCAAAAATCGCTGCCGTTGTGTCCTTGGGCAGGACACTTCACCCTTGCCCCCGGTGCCGCTCACACCGGAGAATGAATGATGAATGAATGAGTTGTAAAAATGAATGATGGGTTCTCACTTCTCTGTGAAGCGCTTTGAGTGTCTAGAAAAGCGCTATATAAATCTAATCCATTAATCCATTTATATATATTTTTAATATACAAATATAAAAAATAGTACATAATTTAAAAACTAAATATTATAGTGATATTCTACAACTAATGACAATTGTTTATTTTAAGAATATTCAAAGAAAAAAAGGAATATTCAAAAGATGTTTAGAATATAATTGAATGTCATGAACATTAATTTTCTGGTATTCAAATTATTATTTTTTTGTATATTTTATATACAAATAACAAATGAATATAATACTTATAACACATGAAATAGATAAATACAAAACAATTATACATAAAATACAATACATGCATAGCATGCATTATCTGACATCACATGGACAAAAATAAGACCTTCTGGAGGAAAGTTCTGTGGTCAGATGATAAAAAATTGAGCTGTTTGGCCACAATACCCAGCAATATGTTTGGAGGAGAAAAGATGAGGCCTTTAATCCCAGGAACACCATTCCAACCGTCAAGCATGGTGGTGGTAATATTATGCTCTGGGCCTGTTTTGCTGCCAATGGAACTGGTGCTTTAAATGGGACAATGAAAAAGGAGGTTGACCTCCAAATTCTTCAGGACAACCTAAAATCATCAGCCCGGAGGTTGGGTCTTGGGCGCAGTTGGGTGTTCCAACAGGACAGTGACCCCAAACACACGTCAAAAGTGGTAAAGGAATGGCTAAATCAGGCTAGATATAAGGTTTTAGAATGGCCTTCCTAAAGTCCTGACTTAAATGTGTGGACAATGCTGAAGAAACAAGTCCATGTCAGAAAACCAACAAATTAGCTGAACTGCACCAATTTTGTCAAGAAAAGTGGTCAAAAATTCAACCAGAAGCTTGTGGATGGCTACCAAAACCATCTTATTGTAGTGAACCTTGCAAAGGGACATGTAACCAAATATTAACATTGCTGTATGTATACTTTTGACCCAGCAGATTTGGTCACATTTTCAGTAGACCCATAATAAATTCATAAAAGAACCAAACTTCATGAATGTTTTTTGTGACCAACAAGTATGGGCTCCAATCACTTTATCACAAAAAAATAAGAGTTGTAGAAATGATTGGAAACTCAAGACAGCCGTGACATTATGTTCTTTACAAGTGTATGTAAACTTTTGATTGCGACTGTATGTCATTATATTTAATATAATCGGTCATACTTTATGAACTTGTACATTTACATGAGTTCAACATACAGCATAACCACTTGTGCTTATTATAATTTGAATGCTCTAAAACGGCAAATCAATCAATCAATCAATCAATCAATCAATCAATCAACAACAGCGTTTTGTTCAGGAGAGAACACACAGGAGATAATACAAATAATAACAGAAGAAATTAACAAATTAAAAAGATGGTTTGACAAAAACAGACTATCGTTGAATCTCAGTAAAACTAAAATAATGCTATTTGGTAACAGTAGAAGAGAAAGTCAAATACAAATACAAATAGACGGAATAGAAATTGAAAGAGTAAACGAAACCAAATTTCTAGGTATAATAATTGATGATAAATTGAACTGGAAATCTCACGTAAAAAATATAGAACATAAAGTTGCAAGAAATACGTCAATAATGAATAAAGCAAAACATGTTCTAGACCAAAAATCCCTTCATATTCTCTACTGCTCACTAGTGTTACCATATCTGAGCTACTGTGTAGAAATATGGGGAAAAAATTACAAAAGTACACTTCATTCATTAACGGTGTTACAAAAAAGATCAGTTAGAATAATACATAATGTTGGATATAGAGAACATACAAACCATTTATTTATTGAATCAAAAATACTGAAATTCCACGACATAGTGAATTTGCAAACAGCTAAAATTATGCACAAAGCAAACTATCACCTGCTACCCAAGAATATACAACAATTCTTCTCAAAAAAAGAGGAGAAAGATAATCTTAGAGAAAAACGTAATTTAAAACATTTGTTTGCACGTACAACACTTAAGACCTTCAGTATATCAATATGTGGATTTAAATTATGGAATGGATTAAGCAAAGCAATCAAACAATGTACTAATATGATGCACTTCAAGAAACTCTTCAAACTTAAAGTGTTTACAAAGTACAAAGAAGAAGAACCATGATAAACATTCTCAATTTATTTCATCCATCCATTCATTCATTCTTAAAGTAATCTTACTTATCTCATCATATGAAATATGACTTACTTCACCAATTATTATTATTAAATCCTTACTATTATTTATTTATTTATTTATTTTTATTGTGATTACTTATGGAGTTTATTGTGAAAAAAATTGTGAACAGGAAGTGAACAAAAAGTTTTGCAACTGTTATGTAAAGAAAAGGGGTTGGATTAAATAAGCTCTGCTTCTTCCTACTCCTTTTCGAACATGTTGAAAAGAGAAACAGGAAATTGTGATGTATCATGTTGTAAGCTTGCATGTTCGAAATAAACTCAAACTCAAACTCAATCAAAGTTTACTTATATAGCCCTAAATCACGAGTGTCTCAAAGGGCTGCACAAGCCACAACGACATCCTCGGCTCAAAGGAGAGGTTCAGGCTGATTAGTGTGTGCGGTTTTCAGGAGACAAAAGAAGATACCGTGAATGTGCTGTTTGCAAAATCAATAGAATGTTTCACTACCATAACATTGATATAGTGCCGTTAAAAGGAACTGCAATTTTTTTTCAAAAAGTTTCCCATCATTCACAAGCTTAATGTACATCCTGGATGAAAACCAACTCTTCCCATCCAACCTGATGGAGCTTGAGATGTGCTGCAAAGAGGAATGAGCAAAACTTCCCAAAAATAGGTGTGCCAAGCTTGTGGCATCGTATTCTAAAAGACTTGAGGCTGTAATTGTAAAAAGGTGCATCAACAGAGTATTAAGCAAAGGCTGTGAATACCAATGTACTGTACATGGGATTTTTTAGTTTTTCATTTTTAATAAATTTGCACATTTTTTAAAATAAAAAAACTTTTCACTTTGTCATTATGGAGTTTTATCTGTAGAATTTTGAGGACAAAAATGAATTTGTTCCATTTTGGAATAAGACTAACATAAGCACTGTATTGCCTATGTAGTGTCCCCAAATCCAGTTCAGTTCAGTTTCAGTTTATTTCGAACATGCATACGATACAATGTAATGCATCACATATTTCCAGTTGTTTCATTACAGCACGTCCGAAACGGAGTAGGAAGAAGCTGAGCTTATTTAATCCTACCCCTTTTCATAACATAGCAATTTTGTCCCATTTCCTTGTTCTCTGTAAAAGAACAAATAAATAATGAATAAATAATACACCATAGTAAGTAAACAAATATTAAATACATAAATAAGCTTTATCTCAAAAGAAAAAAAAGGGTTCAAGATGTTCATCATAATTCTTGTTTTGTGTACTTTGTGAACACTTGTAGTTTGAACAGTCTCTTGAAGTGAATCATATTGCTGCTTTCATTGATTTCTTTGCTTAATCCATTCCATGATTTAATTCCACATACTGATATACTAAAGGTTTTAAGTGTTGTATGTGCGTACAAATGTTTTAAATTATATTTTCCTCTAAGGTTATACTTCTCCTCTTTTGTTGAGAATAATTGTTGTACATTGTTGTGTAGCAGGTTATAGTTTGTTTGTACATAATTTTAGCTGTTTGCAAATGCACCAAATCGTTGAATCTCAATATTTGTGATTGAATAAATAAAGGGTTTGTATGTTCTCTATATCCAACATTATGTATTATTCTAATAGATCTTTTTTTATAACACAGTTAGTTAATAAAGTGCACATTTGTAGTTTTTTCCCCATATTTCCACACAATAACTCAGATATGGTAACACTAGTCAACAAATAGCCTACAATAAAAAGATACATGCACTTGCTGTTTCATAATACTTAGTGAATCATTTTTCATTGCCAGTAGTTTTCTTAAATAAACAAATGACAGACTGAATGACAGAGCACAGGACAGTGTGCCGCTGCACTTGGACATTATGTACTTGACTAGGCGGAAGAAAAAGTACACTGTGTACCAGTTAATGATATGGTAAATGGGTTATACTCGTATAGCGCTTTTCTACCTTCAAGGTACTCAAAGCGCTTTGACACTATTTCCACATTCACCCATTCACACACACATTCACACACTGATGGCGGGAGCTGCCATGCAAGGCCCTAACCACGACCCATCAGGAGCAAGTGTGAAGTGTCTTGCTCAAGGACACAACGGTCGTGACAAGGTTAGTAGAAGATGGGGATTGAACCAGGAACCCTCAGGTTGCTAGCAAGGCCACTCTCCCAACCGCGCCACGCCGTACCGATATAAATGATTTCAAATAACTAAAGTATTGATATTTTATTTAAAAAAACTAAATTAGAGCATAAAGATCTGGTATTGATACTTACATTTGGCTTTTTTACCCTACAATTAATAAAATGGCGGTTAAAATACACAAAAAGGGATGGAGACATTTCCCTGACTTGGTCCCATAAGACATTGAATACCTCCCTTTTGAACATTTCAGACATCTCAGACAATTGAAGTTCTTAAATAACGAAAGTTGTATGTAAGACTTTTGAATGACCCAAGTGACACAATGACCCTGCTTGGTTGATATACAGGTCATGTTATTATACAAGTCAATCCAATTTTGGGGCATAGTAATATACGATAGAATAAACTGGAAATCTCATAATAAAAAATACGCAACATAAGGTGGCAAGAAATACTTCAATAATGAATACAGCAAATATGTAATGGACCAAAAATCACTCCATATTCTCTATTGATCCCTAGTGTTACCATATCTGAGTTATTGTGTAGAAATATGGGGAAATAACTACAAAAGTATGCTTCAGTCACTAACCGTGTTACAAAAGGGGTCAGTTAGAATAATACATAATGTTGGATATAGAGAACATTTATTGAATCATGAATATTGAAATTCAATGATTTTGTGCATTTGCAAACAACTACAATTATGTACAAATTAAATTATGGAATAGATTAAGCAAACAAGTCAATGCACCAACATGATCCAGTTTAAGAAACTGTTCAAACTCAAAGTGTTTACAAAGTACAAAGAAGAACAATCCTGATAAGCTTCTTAAACCTTATTTTAAAAATGAGGTAATATTATTCTTGTCATTAGTTGAAGAATAACATTCTTTAACTATGTACTTCTAAGAACCTTATTTATTATTAACTTTTTTATTTAAAAAAAGTTAGTGTTACAAATTTAGTACAAACAAAAGTGTGAGAAATGGCTATGAAACAGGAAGGGTTAGGAGTAAATAAGGTCTGTTTCTTCCTACTCCTTTTCGGACATGCTGTAATGAGGAAATGGAAATATGTGATGTACTCTATTGTAACTGTATGCATGTTCCAAATATACCAATACCATTATTAACACCATAACCATAGTTTGAGTTTGAGTTTGAGTTTATTTCGAACATGCATGCATGCAACATGTTACTTCACAATTTCCAGTTTCTCTATTCACCATGTTCGAAAAGGAGTAGGAAGAAGCAGAGCTTATTTAATCCTACCCCTTTTCCTTTACATAGCAGTTGCTAAAACTTTTGTTCACTTCCTGTTCTCAATTTATTCACAAAATACTCCATAAGTAATACCAATACAAACAAATAAATAATAATTGGTGAAGTAAGTTATATTTCATATGGTGAGATGAGTAAGATTATATAGAAAATGAGTGGATGGATGAGATAAATTCAGAATGTTTATCATGGTTCTTCTTCTTTGTAAACACTTTAGGTTTGAAGAGTTTCTTGAAATGGATCATATTAGTACATTGTTTGATTCCTTTGCTTAATCCATTCCATAGTTTAATTCCACATACTGATATACTGAAGTAATCCTGGTAAGAGTCTGTGTTGTCCCAGTTCTCTACAGGCGTCTGTGTATCGAAGTCAAAAGTCCTCCTGGTTAGAGTCTCTGTTATCCGAGTTCTTCCATCTTGACTGCATCTTTCGGGAATGTAAACAAAGAAGCGCCGGCTGTGTACTGTTGTTGCTGACTACGTTCGAAAAATACGTCCATTTCGCACCGACAACTTTCTTCTTTGCTTGCTCAGCTTCCTTCTCCATAATGCAATGAACATGATTGGAACAGATTCACGAACACAGATGTCCAGAATACTGTGGAATTATGAAATGAAAACAGAGCTTTTTCGTATTGGCTTCAATGTGGAAGGCATACCCGTGTTCGCCGGGCTACGTCACGCGCATACGTCATCCTCAGAGGCGTTTCGAACCGGAAGTTTAGCGGCAAATTTAAAATGTCACTTTATAAGTTAACCCGGCCGTATTGGCATGTGTTATAATGTTAAGATTTCATCATTGATATATAAACTATCAGACTGCGTGGTCGGTAGTAGTGGGTTTCAGTAGGCCTTTAAGTGTTGTACGTGCGTACAAACGTTTTAAATAAAATTTTTCTGTAAGATTATATTTCTCCTCTTTTGTTGAGAATAATTGTTGTATATTCTCGGGTAGCAGGTTATAGTTTGCTTTGTGTATAATTGTAGCTGTTTGCAAATTCAATATATCGTGGAATTTCAGTATTTTTGATTCAATAAATAATTTGTATGTTCTCTATATCCAACATTATGTATTATTCTAACTGATCTTTTTGGTAACACCGTTAATGAATGAAGTGTACTTTTGTAGTTATTTCCCCATATTTCTACGCAATAACTCAGATATGGTAACACTAGTAACACTAGTGTGGGATGTTTTTTTTAAGAGCACTTTACAGGCGGAATAGATGACTCCACATTACCTGCATTGTTTAGCCGCCTCTTGTTAGCAAATTCTCACTATTTAGAACGCATAGAAAAGAGAAACCCATGAATGTTCTTGTCTCACATAAAAATTGTGAATGTTAGGCATATTTCCCCCAAAAAAGCGCTGTTCCCCTTTGAAATGATGAATTATTGGACAGGTTTCTACTTCATGTGCCTCAGAGTATAGTCGACAATACGAGCTGCTGACCACAAGGAGAGTAATTTCCTGCGGCTGTGTGACGAGACCAAGTGCAGTTTAGTCACTTATATAAATAGCGGAGCGCTGAGCACATTCCGTCAACCATTTAGAGCTGAGCAAAAGACATAGCCGATGATTATGAGACTTACCCTCAGCATTCAGCAGCTTCCTGTCCTTGTAGAGGTCTGTGAGGAACAAGCTGTTGACCAATGTGGATTTGCCCATGCCGGACTCGCCTGCACAGTGATAACACACACACAAACACACACACACACACACATTATTCATGCGATAATAAAGCGTAGTTACTGACCACAAAATTAGGTAGATAATAATGACATTTGCAGTACATCACATTATATTGTGCACATGCTTCACTTATGGGAGAGAATTCGAACTGACCCGCCACCATGAGAGTGAAGTCGAAACCTTTCTTCACCGACTTCCTGTGGACTTGGTTAGGCAGAGTGGCGAAGCCCACATACTGCTTCTCCTGGGAAAACAACAGCAAATACAGACATTCTTATGTTGTGCTTAGGTTGGCAATATAATTAAAATGGTACAGTTAGAAGAGGGTGCGTAGGTCAATGTATGTTGGTGAGAATCTGGAGAAAGGCGGCAATACAGGGATGTTATCGCCGTGAGTATGGCATGAACAAGACTGCAACATTGTCCATAATGAAAAAGGGAAGCATTCGTGCAACTATAAAGTTTTATACTCATCCCCTATGAACCTTTATAACAACGCATTTGGGCCAAAAACACTTATTTGGAACATCCCACAGGTGAACAGGCTAATTGGGAACAGGTGGGTGCCATGATTGGGGATAAAAGCCGTGAAATGCTCAGTCATTCACAAACGAGGATGGGGCGAGGGTCACCACTTTGTGAATAAATGCGTGAGCAAATTTTTTAAGAACAACATTTCTCAACCAGCTATTTCAAGGAATTTAGGGATTGCACCATCTACGGTCCGTAATATCATCAAAAGGTTCAGAGAACCTGGAGAAATTACTGCACGTAAGCAGCAAGGCTGAAAGCCAACATTGAATGCCCGTGGCCTTCGATCCCTCAGGCGGTACTGCATCAAAAAGCGACATCAGTGTGTAAAAGATATCACCACATGGGCTCAGGAACACTTCAGAAAACCACTGTCACTAAATACAGTTTGTCGCTACATCTTTAAGTGCAAGTTAAAACTCTACTATGCAAAGCGAAAGCCATTTATCAACAACACCCAGAAACGCCGCCAGCTTCGCTGGGCCCGAGCTCATTTAAGATGGACTGATGCAAAGTGAGGGCAGCATGGTGGAAGAGGGGTTGGTGCGTCTGCCTCACAATACGAAGGTCCTGGGTTCAATCCTGCGCTCGGGATCTTTCTGTGTGGAGTTTGCATGTTCTCGCCGTGACTGTGTGGGTTCCCTCCGGGTACTCCGGCTTCCTCCCACCTCCAAAGACATGCACCTGGGGATAGGTTGATTGGCAACACTAAATTGGCCCTAGTGTGTGAATCTGAGTGTGAATGTTGTCTGTCTATCTGTTTTCGCCTTGCGATGAGATGGCGACTTGTCCAGGGTGTACCCCGCCTTCCGCCTGATTGTAGCGGAGATAGGCTCCAGCACCCCCCGCAACCCTAAAAGGGATAAGTGGTAGAAAATGGATGGATGGATGATGCAAAGTGGAAAAGTGCGGTCCACATTTCAAATTGTTTTTGGAAACTGAGGATGTCGTGTCCTCTGGACCAAAGAGGAAAAGAACCATCCGGATTGTTATAGGCGCAAAGTTCAAAAGCCAGCATCTGTGATGGTATGGGGGTGTATTAGTGCCCAAGGCATGGGTAACTTACACATCTGTGAAGGCACCATTAATGCTGAAAGGTACATACAGGTTTTGGAGCAACATATGTTGCCATCCAAGCAACGTTATCATGGACGCCCCTGCTTATTTCAGCAAGAAAATGCCAAAGCACGTGTTACAACAGCGTGGCTTCATAGTAAAAGAGTGTGGGTACTAGACTGGCCTGCCTGTAGTCCAGACGTGTCTACCATTGAAAATGTAAGCTGCAGTATGAAGCCTAAAATACCACAATGGAGTGTTGAACACCTTAGGCTGTACATCAAGCAAGAATTCAAAAATTGGTCTCCTCAGTTCCCAAACGTTTACTGAGTGTTATTAAAAGGAAAGGCCATGTAACACAGTGGTAAAAAAGCCCCTGTGTCAACTTTTTTGCAATGTATTGCTGCCTATAAATTCTAAGTTACTTTTTAGAGGTGGTATAGTACCGAATATGATTAATTAGTATCGCAGTACTATACTAGTACCAGTATACCGTACAACCCTAATTTCTATTAGTGCTTTTTGAGCATTCCTAAAATAAAAATGAAGAGAGTTATACGAATAGTGTTTGTGGTTTTAAATTGTCAATCTATTCTAAACTAACCTTGTCACACTTTTACTCTTTAAAGTACAACCATTTTTAAAGATTTAAGTCTATCCGTTATCGTTGAAATGACCTCTTGGTCAGGTCCCCCTTGTGAAAGACACCTTGGTTTTCATCTGATTAAATAAAGATTAATGGAAATGAATAATACGACCATTTTGACCCACCAAACAAAAATGTAGCACTTGGTGAAAATCTGGATAAAGGTGCCGATTAGAGCTGCAACGATTAATCGAATAAATCGAATAGAAAAAAACTTTGATTCATATTCTGTTGCTTAGATGAACTGTTTCAGTGTAACTAATATTTATTTTTTTAATTCGAACCGCCTATAGTGCGGGACTTGAAATATGTGGACATAGTTTTCGCACAACCTCTGCAACAGAGGTGCTGTGATCTGTGTGGCGATGAACAGCAGAGTTTAAAAACATCAATGCCACACAAGTGCAATTTCAATTATTATTACTGTATATGCATTAATTGGAAAAAAAATATGAATGTTACGGCAAGCAAAAATATATTTTTTTATTTAAAGAGGACCTATTATGCTAAACTAACTTTTCTTACCCATTGGTACAAGTTTTTGTGTATTTGGAATCTGCATAAGTCCGGAAAATTTAGAATCAAACTATGGGTGCATGGCTTAGATATTTATAACAATCTTGCCTTGGTTCATACTTCCTCCAAACATGCTGTTTTGACATTTTCCCCATTGTGACGTCAGCGGATATCTCCATATGTTAGAATAATTGTATGTAAGTTATCACAAAATGTTGTGTTGCCAAGAGTTCCCGGCAAGAAGACAAACGCTGTCTTTGAACCTACCAAGAAGAAGGCTTGTAAAACTCCACTGTGTAGGATGGGAAGCAAGATAAAGGTGTTCTGTTTCTTTCATGTATTGTAATCAACAGAAAGATATTGTCGTGACCCAAGAACTACAAAGCGGAGAGGAAGCAGGGCCTGACTCCCCTCAAGGCGACCTCTGTTTTACAACCTTTTCTTTTGAACTGTTTTGTAATCAAAGGCAATGGCTGTTTACGACCCACGTCCCTTAGAAACAGCTGTTGCCATGTAATCAGGGAAAGTCCAAATAAAAGAGGTGGCGTACAATCTTTCGCCAGAGCGTAATGACACTGTACAAGGGTACAGATGTACACGTTTCTCCTCACTGAGCCAAATTTAATTCTGTCTCTGTTTAATTCCTTGCTTCTTGTCTCGTTTAATAGATGCCATCAGTGTTTGAACCTGACACCATACATGGTAGAAATTTACGCCAGTCCGCCATTGTAGTCTGCGTCATAGTGAATAAGGTCCTATCTGTTTCTCTATCCTCTTGTTGTGAGGCAGACTGGCTCGTACATGCACTTGCATCCTCCGCCATTTCTAATACAAAGTAGCGTGTAGTTCTAACTTAAATCTGTCAGTAGACTCGAAATGTAAGCGCTAAAAAACTACAACATGGCTGGCGGGGAGAAGACACAGTCAAAGTGGAGGCACGTAAATAAGACCGCCTACAAAATGGCACATCCTGAGGACATGGTCAGAAACAGCTTGAAGATAGTCTGTAAAACATAAGCTATGCAACATTTTGACCAAATAACTCCCATTACATGTTATGCAGACCACAAAAAAGTGTTTTAAATGGAGAACGAAAACTCACAATATGACCACCTTTAACAATTTTTCCTAAAATACGCATTAAGGTTATAAAGTGTGTTTTATCCACTTAGGGCCTGATTTACTAAGATCTACACAACACGTGCTGAACAGCGTGTGCAATCTATAAGATAGCTTGTTAGTGGGCGTGTTTGTGCAAGTGCTTGTGCAAGTGAAAAGTGGTGCAGGCTGTTACGAATGGGTGGTCGCATGTTAATGCGCGGATCGTTTCCCCAAGATGCAGGCGGAACTCTGGAGGCAATGTGCAGGTAGGAAAATGATTAATTTTCCACAAATCAGGCAAAAATGCAGGAAAGCGTGCCGATAGCACGGGTAGCTATGGCAAAGCTACAAAAAGGCTTAGCATCGAAAACAAGCACATGAATGCAAAAATCACCAAACGTAACTGTTGCATGAAGCAAACAAATGGCGAAGCTTAGCTCAGAAACAGGAATCAAAAAGGTATACCAATGAAACTTGTTGCATGGAGTAAACAAAACAGCCAGACCGAGTGTGGCGAAAGGCAGGAATAAATAGCTCTCTGATTAGTGCCCGGGAGCAGGTGAGCATCCCGAACACTAATCAGATGCAGGTGAAAATAATCAGCACCCATGGCAACCAAGAGACACAAACCCAGGGGTGCTGAAACCGAACCAAGGGAGTCTTAAACTAAACAAAACATGATCCGGGCAACGGATAATCACACAGACCGCCTTATTTAAATGAGGATTTTTGCGTGTACTACACACACATCACGACAGAGACATGATCATTTACTGCACATTCATCTTCTACCTTTGGTGTTTTGCTATGTTTTCAAACAAGCAGGAGACATGTACCACTTTTTACGGGCATTTTAGCAGCAGCAGTGCAGTGCATCTATATTGACACTAGGGCTGTGTATCTTTGGGCACCACATGATTCGATATGATTTGATTCTTGGGGGTAACGATTCGATTCGGAATCGATTCTCGATGCAAAATCTACCCTTTTTTTGTATGATTAACTACATAGATAAACAGCTCTGATCAATTTCTATATTACTTAAAAGAAATCTGGTTTTGTCTGTCCTTCGTGCGTCTTTGCAGCACAAGCGCTCCTCTCTCGCAGCCATGTGCGTAACTGTGTCAGTTTGCACGTCTTTTTCAAACGTGCTAAAAAAAAAAAGCGAAATAGTGCACCTAAAACGGTGACGAGTGTTGTGGCGTGGTGACAAACTTTATCCAGATTCTCACCAATATCCATTGTTCCATGTACAAAACTCAAAACCAGTGATGTTAGCACCTTGTGTAAATGGTAAATAAAGACAGAATACAATAATTTGCAAATCCTTTTCAACTTATATTCAATTGAATAGACTGCAAAGACAAGATATTTAACGTTCGAACTAAGAAACGTATTTATTTTTTTTGTGCAAATAATCATTAACTTAGAATTTTGTGGCAGCAAAACGTTGCAAACAAGTTGTCACAGGGGCATTTTTACCACTGTGTTACATGGCCTTTCCTTTTAACAACACTCAGTAAACGTTTGGGAACTGAGGAGACCAATTTTTGAAGCTTTTCAGGTGCAATTATTTCCCATTCTTGCTTGATGTACAGCTTAAGTTGTTCAACAGTCCGGCGTCTCCGTTGTCGTATTTTAGGCTTCGTAATGCACCACACATTTTCAATGGGAGACAGGTCTGCACTACAGGCAGGCCAGTCTAGTACCCGCACTCTTTTACTACGAAGCCACGCTGTTGTAACACTTGGCTTGGCATTGTCTTGCTGAAATAAGCAGGGGCGTCCATGAAAAAAACATTGCTTAGATGGCAACATATGTTGCTCCAAAACCTGTATGTACCTTTCAGCATTAATGGTGCCTTCACAGATGTGTAAGTTACCCATGCCTTGGGCACTAATACACCCCCATACCATCACAGATGCTGGCTTTTCAACTTTGCGTTTAGAACGATCCGGATGGTTCTTTTCCTTTTTGGTCCAGAGGACACGACGTCCACAGTTTCCAAAAACAATTTGAAATATGGACTCGTCAGACCACAGAACACTTTTCCACTTTGCATCAGTCCATCTTAAATGAGCTCGGGCCCAGCGAAGCGTTTCTGGGTGTTGTTGATAAATGGCTTTGTCTTTGCATAGCAGAGTTTTAACTTGCACTTACAGATGTAGCGACCGACTGTAGTTACTGACAGCGTCTTTCTGAAGTGCTCCTGAGCCCATGTGGTGATATCCTTTACACACTGATGTGGCTTTTTGATGCAGTACCGCCTGAGGGATCGAAAGTCACGGGCATTCACTGTTGGTTTTCGGCCTTGCCGCTTACGTGCAGGGATTTCTCCAGATTCTCTGAACCTTTTGATGATATTACAGACCCTAAATGGTGAAATCCCTAAATTCCTTGCAATAGCTCGTCGAGAAATGTTGTTCTTAAACTGTTCGACAATTTGCTCATGCATTTGTTCACAAAGTGGTGACCCTCGCCCCATCCTTGACTGAGCATTTCATGGAAGCTGCTTTTATACCCAATCATGGCACCCACCTGTTCCCAATTAGCCTGTTCACCTGTGGGATGTTCCAAATAAGTGTTTGATGAGCGTTCCTCCACTTTCTCAGTCTTTTTTGCCACTTGTGCCAGCTTTTTTAAAACATGTTGCAGGCATCAAATTCCAAATGAGCTAATATTTGCAAAAAATAACTAAGTTTACCAGTTTGAATGTTAAGTATCTTGTCTTTGCAGTCTATTCAATTGAATATAGGTTGAAAAGGATTTGTAAATCATTGTATTCTGTTTTTATTTACCATTTACACAACGTGCCAACTTCACTGGTTTTGGGTTTTGTATATATGCATTTTCACCTCCCAGTAGTGTGGGCGTTTTGATGATCCGTATATACTGTATTCTGCATATTAATAAAGACATAGGTGCGAAATGGATTGCACTCCTTATTCTGCTTACTTAACAGACGCAATCCACTTTGCACACGTTTAGTGGATCAGCTTTGCGTGTGCTATCAGGTTTGCACGTGTTTTAGTACATGCAAACCTTTAGTAAATCAGGCCTTTAGTCGATCAATCGAACAAACTAATTGATAGATTACTCAATTTCTAAAATAATCAATAGCAGCCGCTCTAATGTGGATACAACAATTTATAATCACCATCTATCATCACTGGGACTGTACATAACATTCAAAAATTAAAAAAAATGCATTGTAATGTCTTGCAGAAGTGGCCTATGAGTAGTGTGTTGAACATTTAGTGAAGATCTGGATAAGGGTGAAGATACCGGAACTTAATTTCATGATTGGAGTTAGCGTTGGTCGATACAGCCCATCTTAGGATCAGTCTGATACCAAGTAAATACAGGGCCAGTTATATCCAATACCTCTTATTTAGACCACAAGGAAGTGTGTTCAAATTAGATGACAATCATCATAAGTCCCCTTAAAGCTGAATATTGCACCTAGAATGTTAGCGCCCACCATTAAGAATGTTAAAATAGAAGCTGATATTATCACTGGGAGTGGAGAATAACCATCACTATCATAACAAAAGGCAGGCTTAAAACGACACTCTTTATATGAAGAGAGCCAACATGAGCAAGCACTAACAAAACAAGCCTTCAGCAGAAACCTAACTCAGCCATTTTTTTTTTCTACACCGGATAGATCATCATGTAAAGAACCACGGGGTCTATGGGTTCTCTCTGGCAAAACATCATCATTATCGTCCGCCCCACAGCAGTGTGTGTGGATATAAATACACAACAGAGGACATTCACATGCACACACAGACACCACATTGACCAGAAATCTAAAAAAAAAAGTCTTTCTCACTCTATAAACGCTCAGCTAGCATCCGTATAGAACTTGTCAATGTGGCGTCTCACAACACATAAAGACCACCAGCAGGCTGCCACCACTGCATGGAACACGCACAATTGCCAAAGAAAATAAATAACACAAATGATTTCAAACCTGGCAAAGGGTCAGCTTCCTGTTTATGAATACATAGATGGATGGAGTTTTAGACTTGTTTTGCAAAAATTGGCCGGCTCGCTCTTTTCTTTCACAGCTGAGTGGGCCACTGGTCCAAAGTAACAGCATGATGAGAGTGAATCGCTAATACAGTAAATTCTGCCTGGCAACAAGCAAGCATTAAGTTGCACGAGGACAAATACTACAGTATTTCTTAGGTTATGTATAGCGGGCTGAAATGTTGGTAACACTTTAGTATGGGGAACACATATTCACCATTAATTAGTTGCTTATTAACATGTAAACTAGTAAAATATTGGCTCTTAATTAGTCATTATTAAGTACTTATTAATGCCTTCTTCTGCATGACCTTATTATACAACCAGTAAGCCATTAAATAAGTCTTCCCTCAATAACCTCATAATTATTGCTTATTAGTAACCCTAACCCTGACCCTAACCCTTATATGTTCCCCTCGTGTCCAAATAATTCTAAATTAAGTCTTTGTTACTTTAATAAGCAACTAATTCATGGTAAATATATTCCCCATACTAAAGTGTTACCGAAATGTTATCTAAATATTAAAATAAACACACCTTTTTTTAATGTGATTTAGTGCTTTGCCTTTTAAGAAAAATTTAAAGGTTCAAAAAGACCTCTTTCACACAAACATGCTGAAATATAATTCGCATTTGACACAGATCCAAGCAAAGCAACTCAGAAATAAGAAATAATTAGACGTGAACAGACAGAATAAATACCTTTTTGATGTTTTCATCGTTTTATACCACACTAACCTAAAAGTAGATACCAGATGGGAGTAAAAGCATATTAATTATGTTTTAATTCACATTTTAATTATAGTAGTCATTAATTATAATTACAGAAGGAAACACCATCAAAGACTTCTGTATTGTCCAATGTCATCCACGGGTTGCAGAATTCTCTGTGTTTTGTACACTAGAAATGTGTTTTTCCATCCTAAAAACATTCATTTATGTTCTAACTAGGGCTGTCAAACGATTAAAATATTAAGTAGTGATTAATCACACTTTGTTCATAGTTAACTCATAATTATTGGGATTAATCGCAGATCACTATAATTATTCGTCATGAATAAGTGTACCCTCGACAGATAATTTTAAAATGTTTACTACCATTGACTGGACAATTAGCTTGCTTTAATTAAATGTTTTTCAAAAATTATGCTTTTTCAAACAGCTCAACACAAAAAGGACATAAGCTCACTTTTAATAAAAAATAAAAAATAAAATACCTGCAGATTTTGTATTTTGTTAGAGTACAGAATTTGTATTCCTGCTGTAGGAGCACTTGCATTCAGCAGGGAGAGAAGCTACACTCCCATATTTAGATATCAGTCTCACATTATTAACATAAAATGTGGATTGTTATCATCATGTTTTGATTGTCAAAGATGCTTGGTAGTGTAATCTGTGATATTTCTACCGGAATAAATGTGTCTGATATTCTGTACATTACACTTTGTACAAGTTTATGGTATGTATATCTTTGCATGACAATGTTTTAACCTTCTCTATTTATTATTAAAATGTAATATTTAGTCTGCTAAACATTCTGTAATTGCGGACTATCAATCTGCACGTTATATAAGAATGTACACTTTATTTCAATCTGCCACAAAATATTTATTTAGGTAGAAATATCAGATTGCATTACAAAAAACATATTTGACAAAGTACGATAGTAATGGAAGATAATTTTTCATTTTGTTATGATAGTAAGACCGGATGCGACGCGTTGCGCTATTATTGTGACGCCGGAAATATGTGATTGGTATGAGATAAGATGTCTTGACGAAAGTCTCCGATTAAAAAGTGACTCTTGACTTTATCGCTCCCGTCTTTTTTACCGATGAGCTTTTATTCCATCTTACTAAAGCAGTTAGTGCAAGAATCTACATTTTATGTTATCAATGTAAACACGGACGTGAAGCTCCTCCTCTCTACAAGATAAAATAGTCTTGTCTTGTCGGGAGAACTATACTTGCCATGGCTTTGGATGGGAGATTTTCATAATGTACCCTTTTCTTTTTGCACTTCTGCTCGCTATTTTTGAGCTTGTGCCTCAACAGTAACAGAATGACATAATGTTTGCCCACGCCTACGGAATGGACCAAGGGTCAAAAAGGAGTCAGGATGATCGTTAATCATGCGTTAAAAAAAATAGCGCCGTTAAGGGAACTTATAGTTAACACGCTACTATCGCGTGAACTTTGTCAGCCATAATTCCAACACATTCACACCCGCACTTTAAGAGCATTTGTGAACTGTTAAGAGCATTTACCAGCAATAATCTTGCTGGTAAATGCGAGACAATAAGAGATTACTGAAATAATAGATAATGAGACATAGGGTTGTACGGTATACCGGTGTTAGTATAGTACCGCGATACTAATGAATCATATTCAGTACTATACAGCCTCTGAAAGACACCGGTCCCCCACCCCCCCGCGCCCCTGTCGTCGTCATGTTGTGTCATTGCTGGTTTACGAGCAGAGGAGCGTGTTCGGCAGCGCACAATCACGGAGTACTTACAAACAGACACAGTGTGTAGACAGAAAAGGGAGAACGGACACATTTTGGCTTAAAAACTAACGATAAAGGTGAAGTTATAACACTGAAACGGCCTCAGGAAGAGATGCTTTAAGACATGGCTAGCTAGCTAGAGACTAAAGTCCAGCCGCAGTCGGCAGTGTTTTAGCTACTTCTAAATCACTAATCCTCGTCTCCATGGCGACTAATAAAGTAAGTTTCTTACAAGTATCATCCCTGCAGGACGAGGAATAGCTAAACATGCTTCACTACACACCGTAGCTCACCAGTGTCAAAATATAAACAAACGCCATTGGTGGATCTACACCTGACATCCACTGTAATGATACCAAGTACAGGAGCGTATCTAGTCGAGTTTATAAACTAAGGAAATACGTCTCTGGACACATGAGGACTTTGAATATGACCAATGTATGATCCTGTAACGACTTGGTATCGGATTGATACCCAAATTTGTGGTATCATCTAAAACTAATGTAAAGTAATAAACAACAGAAGAATAAGTGATTATTACATTTTAACAGAAGTGTAGACAGAACATGTTAAAAAAGAGAAAGTAAGCAGATATTAACAGTAAATGAACAAGTAGATTAATAATCCATTTTCTACCACTTGTCCTTAATCATTTTGACAAACTAATAGAATGGATAATGACAAAATATGTTACTGCATACGTCAGAAGACTAATTAGGAGTCTTTGTTTGTTTACTTACTAATAAAAGACAAGTTGTCTTGTATGTTCACTATTTCATTTAAGGACAAACTTGCAATAAGAAACATATGTTTAATGTACCCTAAGATTTTTTGTTAAAATAAAGCCAATAATGCTAATTTTTGTGGTACCCTTTATTTAGAAAAGTACCGAAAAGTACCAAAATATTGGTATCGGGACAACAGTATAGTATAGTATAATATTTAATATTCAAACAACACATTCAGAACATTCGTTCTCAGGACTGGACTGTGCACCATACTTCCTTTTGCACTATTTTTCTTTTCTTTCCTTCCTATGCTTTGCATATTTGTAGACTGTCGCACTGATACTGGAGTTGCTTTTAATATCATTGTACCTGTGTATAGTGACAATAAAAGGCATTCTATTCTATTCTATTCTATTCTATTCTAACACTAATGTATACTGATGAATGCAGGAGTGGGCAGGAGGACAGCTATCTGATTAAGTTAATAATCCATTTTCTACCACTTGTCCTTAATAATTTTGACAAAATAATAGAATGATAAATGACACAATATGTTACTGCATACGTCAGCAAACTAAATTAGGAGTCTTTGTTTGCTTACTTACTACTAAAAGACAAGTTGTCTTGTATGTTCACTATTTTAATTTAAGGAAAAACTTGCAATGAGAAACATATGTTTAATGTACCGTAAGATTTTTTTGTTAAAATAAAGACAAAAATGCAATTTTTTGTGGTACCCTTTATTTAGAAAAGTACCGAGAAGTATTGAAATATAATTTTGGTACCGGTACCAAAATATTGGTATCGGGACAACACTAATGAGACATGTGATGAAGTCAGTGCCAATGTCTTGTGGCATAAAACAAATGTATCGACATAAATATATGATTTCCCAAGAAAAAAGTTGGCTTATATCCTAGAAATATTGTTACAAATGTTTTTTGTTTTATCTTGAAAATAATTTTTCCAGAAGCGTGTTTTTAAAAGGAGAGGTCGTCAATACAGATATAGTCAAATAGTCACAATTTGCGTTCAACACAACAGATCGGTATTAGTAAGTGACCCTGTGGAACACCCTTACACACAGGTGGTCACGATTTCAAAGGCGGAAAATTACTTGTACAACTTCATCCCCTCTTTTCTGCATTGGTGCTGATTAGACAAAACAGCGACACATAGGCCAGTGTTTTTCAACCTTTTCTGAGCCAAGGCACATTTTTTTCATTGAAAAAATCCCGAGGCACACCACCAATAGAAAACATAAAAAAATTATACTCAGTAGCCGATATTGACAATAAAAAGTCGTTTTCGCAATTGTTGGATATGAATTTAAACCATAACCAACCAGGCATCACTATAGCTCTTGTCACAAGGTAGGTGTACTGTCACCACCTGTCACATCACGCCGTAACTTATTTTGAGTTTTTTGGTGTTTTCCTGTGTGTAGTGTTTTAGTTCTTGTCTTGTGCTCCTATTTTAGTGGCTTTTCCTGTTTTGTTGGTATTTTCCCGTAGCAGTTTCATGTCTTCCTTGAACGCTATTCCCCCGCACCTGCTTTGCAATCAAGACTATTTAAGTTGTGCGGATGCCATCCTTCTTTGCAGGGACATTGTTGATTGTCGTGGCATGTTCGGATGTACTTTGTGGACGCCGTCTGCTCCACACGCTGTAAGGCTTTGCTGTCGTCCAGCATTCTGTTTTTGTTTACTTTGCAGCCAGTTCAGTTTTAGTTTTGTTTTGCATAGCCTTCCCTAAGCTTTAATGCTTAGCACTAGCCTTTTGTTTATTTTTGGTTTAAGCGTTAGATACCTTTTTACCTGCACGCTGCCTCCCACTGTCGCCTGCATATTGTGATCATGACAAACCATGTTCCCGACATCTACAAAGCAATTAGCTACCGGCTGCCACCTACTGACATGGAAGAGTATTACACGGTTACTCTGCCGAGCTCTAGACAGCACAGACACTCAACAATGACACATTATTTGCAGACTATAATTACTGGTTTGCAAAAAATATTTTTAACCCAATTAGGTGAAATTACATAATCTCCCACGGCACACCAGACTGTATTTCACAGCACAGTGGTTGAAAAACACTGACATAAGCAACCTACTGTAAGTTTTCCATGATAATTTTTTTTTATTACCTTCTGTCTAGCCGTTCTCACTCGCGGGCACAGGAGACGTTCAACCAGTTTCTCCTGCAGCATGATGGCATCCATCCTAAAACTACACCAAAGCAGCAAGGCCAACGTGTCGACAACTCTCCCAAACTTCAAGAATATTCCAGCGACAGGGCAAGCGCAACAACAAAAACACAATATCCTCCTGTTTGAGTCCTTTTGCTGTGCCCTAAAGGGCTGCGTCCGTCCTTGTCGAGACAGGTACGCAGGAATCCACATGCGGGGAAAACAGAAAGCGAGGCAAGCGCGGCCAGAGGTGCCAATTTGTGGGAGGAAACAAGGGAGGGATGAAGTGGGGAGAAAGGTCCTAAAAGAACTTCATTCATTTCACATCTGCCTTCCTGCCCCCACCCCGTGTCACCAGCAGCCAGCTGAGAAATCCAAACCTTCCCCCGGCTGAGCTGCTGTGCTGAAAAGTGATAGAACCTGTCTGAGCAGAGAGAGAGCGGCCCTTTTGGACGTCAACAAACATCTCCCCATGCAGCAAGTAGGGACGTGCTGAAAGAACATCACAATCCACCACAAAGTCGTCTTAAATACAAGACAGCAACTGAACAGTAGGATTTCAGTTAAGATAAAAAATACCAAACCTATAAAAAAAAAGACCACAGTCACAGTCACAGTCCCTCCAGGAATTTGCAGGGTTTTTTTTGTGATTGTTGCTGCCTAAAATGTCTGAATTCAAGGCTTAGTTTCCTTCAATAACATTGAATCAAATTGTATCAATGTTTCTTAAAGGCCTACTGAAATGAATTTTTTTTATTTAAACGGGGATAGCAGATCCATTCTATGTGTAATACTTGATCATTTCGCGATATTGCCATATTTTTTAGTAGAGAACAACGACGATAAAGTTCGCAACTTTTGGTCGCTGATAAAAAAAAGCCTTGCCTGTACCGGAAGTAGCGTGACGTCAGAGGAGGAAGGGCTGCTCACATTTCCCCGTTGTTTACAATGCAGCGAGAGAGATTCGGACCGAGAAAGCGACGATTACCCCATTAATTTGAGCGAGGATGAAAGATTTGTGGATGAGGAACGTTAGAGTGAAGGACTAGAGTGCGGTGCATGACGTATCTTTTTTCGCTCTGACCGTAACTTAGGTCATACTTGCCAACCTTGAGACCTCCGATACCGGGAGTTGGGGGGTGGGGGGGCGCGGTCGGGGTGGGGCGGGGGCGTGGTTGGGGGCGTGGTTGATAGGGGAGTATATTTACAGCTAGAATTCACCAACTCAAGTATTTCATATATATATATATATATATATATATATATATATATATATATATATATATATATATACCGGTATGTATGAAATACTTGACTTTCAGTGAATTCTAGCTATATATATATGTATACATATTTATTTTATTATACATATAAATAAAATAAATACTTGAATTTCAGTGTTCCGGGGGCTATCCAGTAGTTGGCAGTATTGTCCTGTTTAACTTCCGTTCATGACTCGGCCACCGTGTTCAATGGAGAAGTCTGTTTTACAAAATGTACAGGCAACATAATTACATACCCCTTCCCCTTCGAACTGTCCTGGATGAACTGAAATTCTTGTTTCCATTCGTTTTGGAACTTGCAAGCGTATTTCTTCATCTTGCTCGTCGACGGCGTCGCCATGTCTGTAACTTCCTTGTTCTTCTGCTTCGTCTCCTTGTTGTGTGCGCAGTTGTGCACTCTACTCTCTAAAAGCCGTAGATGTTATGACGTCATTGGGCAGGCAAGCTGTTTATATTGTGGGAAAGTGGATGTGAGAACAGGCTGTCCCCACTCAGGTCCGCATTGAGCTGGAGGGGGCGTGGCCTCCAGCTCCGGCTGAATACCGGGAGTTTGTCGGGAGAAAATTTCTGCCGGGAGGTTATCGGGAGAGGCGCTGAATACCGGGAGTCTCCCGCTAAAAACGGGAGGGTTGGCAAGTATGACTTAGGCACAAGCTGGCTCATTGGATTCCACACTCACTCCTTTTTCTATTGTGGATCACAGATTTGTATTTTAAACCACCTCGGATACTATATCCTCTTGAAAATGAGAATCGAGAACGCGAAATGGACATTCACAGTGACTTTTATCTCCACGACAATACATCGGTGAAGCACTTTAGCTACTGAGCTAACGTGATAGCATCGTGCTTAACTGCATATAGAAACAAAACAAAAAAGCCCCTGACTGGAAGGATAGACAGAAAATCAACAATACTACCAAACTCTGGACATGTAACTACATGGTTAATGCTTTCCAGCTTGGCGAAGCTTAGCAATGCTGTTGCTAACGACGCCATTGAAGCTAACTGAGCTACGGAACCTCGACAGAGCTATGCTAAAAACATTAGCTCTGCACCTACGGCAGCTCTCATCTGCTCATCACGACCCGTGCTCACCTGCGTTCCAGCGATCGACGGTACGACGAAGGACTTCACCCGATCACCGATGCGGTCGGCGGCCCGGAGACGGAGGAAGTCAAGGTGAGGTCGGCGGCTAGCGCGTCTGCTATCCTTCTCAAAGTCCTCCTGGTTGTGTTGCTGTAGGCCGCCGCTAATACACCGATCCCACCTACAACTTTCTTTTTTGCCGTCTCCATTGTTCATTAAACAAATTGCAAAAGATTCACCAACACAGATGTCCAGAATACTGAGGAATTTTGAGATGAAAACAGAGCTTTTTGTATTGGATTCAATGGGCTCCGAATACTTCCGGTTCAACCGTTGACGTCACGCACATACGTCATCATATCGAAACATTTTCAGCCGGAAGTTTGTCGGGAAATTTAAAATTGCACTTTATAAGTTAACCCGGCCGTATTGGCATGTGTTGCAATGTTAAGATTTCATCATTGATATATAAACTATCAGACTGCGTGGTCGGTAGTAGTGGGTTTCAGTAGGCCTTTAATTTTGGATTAAAAAAAACACGGTATTGATGTTTTACACATTTTATACAGCAGACTTAAAAGTACACATAATTAGTGGAATATGGCCAATTTGTTTATAAAGTCTTTAATTTGTTTACTGGGATGCGAGAGGTGTCACTCTTTATTTTTGTTGGCCAAACTGTTGCACTGGACCACAAGGAGGCTTTGTTGGAGAACAAAGATTGTTTATTAGACTTTATCTTCATTAGCCAAACTGCTTTGAGTTTTATATTGATATCAAAAAGTAAATTCCATGTTTTTTTTTCACATTATTTGTTTTTTTCATGTCACAAATGTATTACTTAAAAAACCATTCACGTGACACGGGATTTTGTTAATGTGTTAGTGTATATTAATTCCTATATGACATATTTCTACTCAAACTCTTAATAGATTGTCCTGATACAGCATCTACATGTACATAACTTAAATTTAAAAAAAAAAATGCCTACCTTTATCAAAATGTAAAAATAGAGATAAACACATCATGTAATGACAAAAAGCTGTTGAAGTTGATATTATTAATGAATAAAAAAACAAAACAGTTTGTATAAATATATTATATATATATGCAGCCCCTGCCTCAAAAGAAAATAATGTTTGCCTTGGTGCCCTTCCATCTTGCCTTGGTGCCCTAAAATATGAGCCCTACTTTAAGGCAAATTTCGAGGCCTGCAATACCAACATCAATATTCCTTATCGGTGCCGGTATTCATTGTGACTCTCATTGGCACAATGTGAGCGCTTTGAATCACTAGAGAAAAGCGCTATATAAATATAATTCACTTAATAATTCACTAAACAACAGAAGCCATGTTTGCTACTAACGACGTGTGCGACTGTGCAGGTCGTTCTGTGTACAAAAAAAAACGCAGAAAGACTATATACAGTCATGGTCAAAAGTTGACATACACTTGTAAAGAACATAATGTCATGGCTGTCTTGAGTTTCCAATCATTTCTAAAACTCTTATTTTTTGTGATGGAGTGATTGGAGCACATACTTGTTGGTCACAAAAAACATTCATGAAGTTTGGTTCTTTTATGAATTTATTATGGGTCTACTGAAAATGTGACCAAATCTACTGGGTCAAAAGTATACATACAGCAATGTTAATATTTGGTTACATGTCCTTTGGCAAGTTTCACTGCAATAAAGCACTTTTGGTAGCCATCCACAAGCTTCTGGCAAGCTTCTGGTTGAATTTTTGACCACTCCTCTTGACAAAATTGGTGCAGTTCAGCTAAATTGGTTGGTTTTCTGACATGGACTTGTTTCTTCAGCATTGTCCACACGTTTAAGTCAGGACTTTGGGAAGGCCATTCTAAAACCTTAATTATAGCCTGATTTAGCCATTCCTTTACCACTTTTGACATGTGTTTGGGGTCATTGTCCTGTTGGAACACCCAACTGCGCCCAAGACCCAACCTCCGGGCTGATGATTTTAGATTGTCCTGAAGAATTTGGAGGTAATCCTCCTTTTTCATTGTCCCATTTAAAGCACCAGTTCCATTGGCAGCAAAACAGGCCCAGAGCATAATACTGCCACCACCATGCTTGACGGTAGCCATGGGGTTCCTGGGATTAAAGGCCTCACCTTTTCTCCTCCAAACATATTGCTGGGTATTGTGGCCAAACAGCTCAATTTGTGTTTCATCTGACATCACATTGACAAAGATAAGACCTTCTGGAGGAAAGTTCTGTGGTCAGATGAAACAAAAATGTAACTGTTTGGCCACAATACCCAGCAATATGTTTGGAGGAGAAAAGGTGAGGCCTTTAATCCCAGTAACACCATCCCTACCGTCAAGCATGGTGGTGGTATTATTATGCTCTGGGCCTGTTTTGCTGCTAATGGAACTTGTGCTTAAAATGGGACAATGAAAAAGGAGGATTACCTCCAAATTCTTCAGGACAACCTGAAATCATCAGCCCGGAGGTTGGGTCTTGGGCTCAGTTGGGTGTTCCAACAGGACAATGACCCCCAAACACACATCAAAAGTGGTAAAGGAATGGCTAAATCAGGGTAGAATTTAGGTTTTAGAATGGCCTTCCCAAAGTCCTGACTTAAACATGTGGACAATGCTGAAGAAACAAGTCCATGTCAGAAAACCAACACCTTTAGCTGAACTGCACCAATTTTGTCAAGAGGAGTTGTCAAAAATTCAACCAGAAGCTTGCCAGAAGCTTGTGGATGGCTACCAAAAGCGCTTTATTGCAGTGAAACTTGCCAAAGGACATGTACCCAAATATTAACACTGCTGTATGTATACTTTTGACCCAGCAGATTTGGTCACATTTTCAGTAGACCCATAATAAATTCATAAAAGAAACAAACTTCATGAATGTTTTTTGTGAGCAACAAGTATGTGCTCCAATCACTCTATCACAAAAAAATAAAAGTTGTAGAAATTATTGGAAACTCAAGACAGTCATGTACTATATATATATATATATATACTAATTTTTTATATATTTTTGTACTTGATTTTTGCCATGTATGTTTGTAGTCATGAATATCAATAAAACATCAACAACAACAACAAAACATTATGTCAACTGTTTACAGGGCAGACAACTCTTCAACTAAAAGAGATGTCGAATGAGGACGTGCTTTGTGTACGCATAGTTCCAACTGTGGCCACCTCAAAGTTGGAAGAGAACATGGCGCCCTTTTGACTAAGAGATGGTCTGAAACCGAGTTGGCCATGCTCTTTTTATACACAACTTTGATACTTAGAGTTTATTGTCAAATTACTGTACTTTTTTAATAATTGTAACTAATTACAGTAATAATTAATAATAATTACAGAAAGAAACACCACTAAAGGCTTCCTTATTATCCGCTGTCTGCTCTGTCGTCCACAAGTTGCAGACATTCTCCGTGTATGTTTTACACTTGTAAAGTGTTTGTCTATCTGAAGCAGTGGTTCTTAACCTTGTTGGAGGTACCGAACCCCACTAGTTTCATATGCATATTCACCGAACCCTTCTTTAGTGAAAAATAAAATGTTTTATTTGTATTTTTTTCAAATTCAAGACAAAGTTATATGTTTTTTTACTAGTGCACAAAATGAACCATGCATGAACTTCACCTTGTTCAAAGAACAAAACCAACACAGTGCATGAACTCACAACAAATTACACACTTGCAAATCAGATGGAAAATTAGAGGGAACATTGTTTGGGGGTATCCATAATACTCAGACTTAGACTTCTTTTTTATTGTCATTCAAATTTTAACTTTACAGTACAGATAAGCCGATAGGGAGAAGTTTTTATTTACACCAGTGGTCCCCAACCACCGCGCCGCGGCCCGGTACCGATTGGTAGCGGGCCGCACAAGAAATTAAAAAAATTAAATAAATAAAAAATAAAATTTTTATTTTTTATTAAATTAACATAAAAAACACAATATATACATTATATATCAATGTAGATCAATACAGTCTGCAGGGATACAGTCCGTAAGCACACATGATTGTATTTCTTTATGACAAAAAACAAAAACAAAAAAAACAAAAAAATACCATAACCCAAAACCCCCCTCACCCCCCCGCCCCCCTATTCTTAATATACAACTGCAATATCGACCCAAATTTAAGAGTTTTCCTGAGCCAACAAATGTAAAAACAAATGGAGATTTACCCAGTCAGAGCTTGTCTTCCTGTCAGTCACATGCCATGGTTACTTGTACAAATGCATAGAGACCTGCTGGAAGGTTGTTTGCAAGTTAAAAAAAAAGAGCTCTGATGCTAATTTGGAGATAATGCTGATCAGCAGCCATTGAACAAGTGTACGGCGGAAAATAAATATGATTTGCTTTTTTAAACTTTGTGGTCATATGCTATAGAATACTGCTACTTCAGTTTAGCCAGTAATTAAAACCATGTGAAGGAAGCCATGTTGACTCTGCCCTTTTCTTTAGGAGCGTAAAGGGAGGCGATTGGCGATTGAGCTTGCAGGCAATTGCTTCCAGATGTGTGTGTGTGTGCTTGTGTGTGTGCATAAGATGTGGGCAGTGCAGCTCTTTTAAGAAAAAAAGCAAGCTCTAGCAGCAGGCACACCCTATTACGATGCCACGTTCCAGCATGGAGCATGTAGTACCACTCCACACCACAGGAGGAAGTCATTTCACTCACAACTTGATTGTTGTTGTTTTTTTACTGCAGATACTGTGATCATTCAATGTTAAGTGTGTCATTTTAGACTTCAGCTGTCGTGTGTTTCAGTATAATCCGGGGTTGTCCAAACGTTTACAGCTGAGGGCCTAGTACTGATAAATGATCATTATAGGCCGGCTGCTATGCAAGCACTCTTTCATTTTTATTTACTGTACAGTATATAGACATATTCTCTTTACAGTGTGCTTTTGTTTGTTTTGGTTTAATTTTATTTTTCTGCAATGTGCTGTGGGCCAATTAAAAAAAAAGGGAACCGCGAGCCACAAATAGTCCATGTGGGCCGCACTTTGGACAACCTTGGTTTGAGGGATTGTGGAGAGAGTGCAACATGTGTATGAATAAGCGAGTGTGTGTACTGTATGTGTGTGTACTGTATGTGTGTGTGTTTGTCTTTATCATTGAAAGGAGCTTTTATATGCACCACAACAGCGCTGTAGACTATACCCCACTTCCATTTTATCTTTACACACACACACACACACACACACACACACACACACACACACACACACACACACACACACACACACACACACACACACACACACACACACACACACACACACACACACACACACACACACACAATGTTCTTGTATTTGTTACCTTCTTGACTCCTCCGAAAAATGCCTACCTCTTTAGGACCACCCTCTCTAGATATATAAAGATTTGTATTTACAACATTAATAATATATACATACTATGCAAATATAAAAAAGCTTGTTGTGAAAAATGAGTTGAAATTTTACAAGAAAAAGGTCACAATTTCACAAGAAAAACTTAGAATTTTGGCAGTATTATAATAAAAGTCGTCATTTTACTCAACGCAAGTCAAAATTTTAAAAGAAAACTGAACATTTGTGCAATATTATGATAAAAGTTGGAATTTCACTCAGTAGCAGTTGCAATTTTACAAGAAAAGCTTAACATTTTGACAATTTTAGGAAATGAGTCGTGATTTTACTCGACAAAGTCACACTTTTAGAAGAAAACTTAAAAATGTTGGCAATGTTATAACAATAATCGGAATCTTACTTGGCAAAATTATGACAAAAGTCATAATTTTACTCAAAAAATGTCTCTATTTTGCAAGAACAACAAAAAAATTAGCAATATTGTGATAAGTCAGAATTTTATATGACAAATGTCACTATTTTGCATTGAAGTCGACACATTGTGAGAAAAAGACTGCTTTTATTTTTTATTTTTTTTATTTTTTTGTTTGTAATTGGTTTTTAATCTTCATTATTTACTTCAAGTTATTACAGTATGTCTCTTTTTACATATTTATTTATTTTTTAAAATAAATTTTGGCCAAAGGGGGCGCATTTCAATTTCTTACACACATATGGCCAGAGAGGGTGCACTTTTAAAACCGACACACAGTCAATTTGAAAAATCCCTCCTTTTTGGGACCACCCTAGTTTTGATAGATTTCACCACCAGGGGTGCAAATGACAAATTCTCTATTAGATGCAATGGTTTTCTGTATTGGGACCATGATTTCGGTCCTAACTTGTACTTTTCCTCGTCGATGTCTCCAGAAGGGTAGAAATACAAGAACACACACACACACACACACACACACACACACACACACACACACACACACACACACACACACACACACACACACACACACACACACACACACACGCACACACACACACACACACACACACACACACAGTTGACATTTCAGAGGCACACACAAGCCAATATTTGCTTCATTGGTCTTATATGATTAGGGGATTTCAAATTATTTAACTAGTCTCTTCAGTCTGCAGCTTACTTCCACTTAGTTGTTCTTGTTTCAGCACAATTAAATGCAGAGCAAAGATGCCCGCAGAAGGTCTCCAAAATAAACAATGTGACGTTATAATGTGCCATAATTGAAGAGCGAGACACGGGCGGTGACCCAGAGTACCTTGAAGGTAGAAAAGCGCTATACAAGTATAACCCATTTATCATTTATCATTTAACAGGCAGCAATCAAGTTGTTTGTCAACACTCATTTACTCAGCATGGCTTTGGAGGAAATAAGGCTCAAAAAGGCACAGCAGTCAATATTGACTCTAATTCCAAATGGGATCAATCTCATGAAGATGCTGAGTTATGTCAGTTCTTACAACGAAAATCTCGAGTTAACTTTTGTCAGAATGACTTTTTAATGTACTGCCTCATCAATAACACATCTCCACATTAGTGAGACTTTAACGTGAGCGATAACAAACAAACAAACATCAATAAGGCAGCTTCGAAACCATAGGTGAAGTAAAACAACAATCCAATTAAAACAACAGGGGCAACATCATAAAAAGGATACAAAGTGGATTCAAAATGATAGTTAAAAGGTGCATTAACTAAAAGCTTTACTAAAAAGAGAAGTTTTCAAATGTTTCTTAAAAGTTTCAGCAAATTGTTCCAGAGTCTGGGAGCTATAGTCTGGAATGCCAGGTCTCCACAGGTTTTAAAACAAGTTTTTGGGATCTTTAGAAGACCCTGGCCTGAAGACCAGAGGCTGCTAACACAGAATGCTAACGGTGTAGCTACAACTGTCAAGTTTTTGCAGAACAACACACGTCTGTGGTTTCAGCACTAAAACCCCAGCTCTGGCTTAGAGGAATTACCCGGGATGTGATAAAGTATTTCCACATTTTGGCCATCATGTAGTGGCAATAACACTTGGAATATCCTCCGGGCTACTGGTGAGTACTTCAGTCTAAGAATTTGCATGCAGTTGCAATTCCAATAATCTAGATGGCAGTAGTGTTTAGGCTATGTTGAGTATTTGAATAATAATAATACCTGGGATTTATATAGCGCTTTTCTAAGTCCCCAAAGTCGCTTTACATGTTTTTCTGAACCCATCATTCATTCACACCTGGTGGTGGTAAGCTACTTTCGTAGCCACAGCTGCCCTGGGGTAGACTGACGGAAGCGTGGCTGCAATTTGCGCCTACGGCCCCTCCGACCACCACCTATCATTCATCATTCATTTCACCAGTGTGAGCGGCACCGGGGGCAAAGGGTGAAGTGTCCCGCCCAAGGACACAACGGCAGAGATTTTTTTTTAGATGGTAAGAGGCGGGGAGCGAACCTGCAACCCTCAGGTTTCTGGCACGGTTGCTCTACCCACTGTGCCGAATTCTGTCCTTCTCCCGGGTGTCATGGTTTGGTAGTTTGTCCTTGAGAAACAAGTCTGCACTAAACCAAATTGTAAAGTGGGCTAGTAAGCTTATAGGTGAGCCGCAACTCAACCTATCTGACATCTATGGCACACAGCTGCAGAGCAAGGCGAGCTCGAATATTCACTGCTGCACCCATCATCCTTTACGCAGTGACTTCCAGCTCCTTCACTCTGGTCGGCAGTTCATTATTCCTCTTTGTAGGACGAAACGATATAAGAATACTTTTGTACCTGCTGCCATCACAAGAAGGATATCATATGGTGATTTTATTTATTTATTATGGTATTGCACTTTAATCACAAAGATTTGATTTGTTTATTAGGTATTATATTTTATTTGTTCTACAGTGTGCCTGTAAACTGGCGATCGTTTGTGGATTTTTAAAATGTTTTTATGTTTTATATGATTTGTGTTTGCTTGCTTCATTCTGTCTTGACGCTGAACTACACATGTCTGCACAACTACAGTCGGGATCAAAAGTTGACATACACTTGTAAAGAACATAATGTCATGGCTGTCTGGAGTTTCCAATAATTTCTACAACTCTTATTTTTTGTGATGGAGTGATTGGAGCACATACTTGTTGGTCACAAAAAACATTCATGAAGTTTGGTTCTTTTATGAATTGATTATGGGTCTACTGAAAATGTGAGCAAATCTGCTGGGTCAAAAGTATACATACAGCAATGTTGATATTTGGTTACATGTCCCTTGGCAAGTTTCACTGCAATAAGGCGCTTTTGGTAGCCATCCACAAGCTTCTGGTTGAATTTTTGACCACTCCTCTTGACAAATTTGGTGCAGTTCAGCTAAATTTGTTGGTTTTCTGACATGGACTTGTTTCTTCAGCATTGTCCACACGTTTAAGTCAGGACTTTGGGAAGGCCATTCTAAAACCTTAATTATATCCTGATTTAGCCATTCCTTTACCACTTTTGACGTGTTTTTTTTTTTACCTCCGGTACCATTAAAGAAAGCTTGACCTTGACATTGTGTTGCCTAGCTAGGAAGTAGTCTTTGCCATGAATCCGACCATAGTCTTTTGTTAAGCCCTACAAAGTGTTTATACTGTAATTATTGCAATTATTATACACGTGCTGTTTGATTGTAACATGCATCCTACTTCTTGTTTTTATTACCAATTTTGACAGTGTTGAAATCGCCGTATAAAATCGCTAATGCTAATCAGTAGCATGTTTATGGCAAATCCAATCAAGCATCAAGCTTGCGCATTCTGGAAAAGTAAAGCCTTACTTTATGTTTGAGCGTCTCCTATCAGTATACTTGCTTTGTTGGCCTGGAAAATTGCAACATTACCTAGAGGCAGTTTGGATGAGTCCGCTCTGACGTGACGTGATGTGACGGGCAACAAAGGTATCACAATATAGCACCGTTTCATTTTACGTGAATTGACACCTGGTATTAGTGACGGAATTCGGTCGGAGCCTAAAAGTACTGAATCTGTCAGGTTGTGTTGGTGACGAACCCCAAGATGCAGAGATGGCGCCAGGTATTGAGCAGGAAAACATTATTTAATGTCCAAAAATATAAAGAAAAAACACAAACCAGGAACTAGGAACAGGAAACAGGATGCCAGGGAAACAGGAACTGGAAGACGAGGAACAAAAAGACAGCAAGCTAAAAAACAGCTACAGAATATAGTTTACCGCTACCGCATCCAGCTACACTGACATTGACAAGTAGAAATGACAATAATCCAGCACTGACTGGAGGGGAAGGCAGGTTTAAATAGCAGCTGGCTGATTGACACTAGGTGTGCCCAGGTGCCAATCAGCTGCAGCTGAGGGGAAGCAGCACTCAGGGAGACAATCAGGAAATAATCAAAATAAGAGCGCTGACAAGAAATGACAGAGGCAAAACCAAAACATAACTAAACTGTCAGGGACAAGCCTGACAGAATTAGTTGCAAGGCATATACAATAGGGAAGACTGCTGTTATAGATAACAATGACAGAGTAGTAGAAGTCACTGTAATATGCATGCCAGGCGATATCACTTGTTCTATACAAAGTAAGTCATGTATTTCCACTTGACACAGGCCCAATGTACACTTTGCTGTGGTCCTCCATTGACGGCCTGTTTCAAAACATTTCTGTCTCCCAAACATTCTCGTGGTTTGTTCATCACTCTGACTAGTTCCTCACAGATGGTGGGCCCATAAAGAGTGGCGATGGAGATAAATAGAGGGGGAGGATGTGCCATATCCATGGATGCTGAGCAACGTGAGCAGCCACCTCCCCCTTGGCCTCTTTTTCACGTCTTCCCTTGGCCATGAACAGGCCGTCTGCATGTGCTGGCCTCTTTGATAATGCTATTCTGACAGCATGTAATTAGAGGACCACTTATAGCCCCGCCTCCTTGGGCACAATGGACTCTCGTTGACTATAGAATAACTCTTTGATGAACAAAACACCTTGAATTACAACTATTTCCAAAATAACACTTGACTGGTTTTGTGTGGCACTGACCGCGATTGTTACTCTTAAATGTTCTCTCGTTCTTGTTATTTGTGGTTGAAAAGAGAATGTTAAGCTCTTAAAACAATGCAGCTCAGGTGGACACAGTGCAGCCAGGGGTCCATTTTTGCCTTTTTTTATAGGCCCTCTGCATATTGGACAACTAAAACTACCGTATTTTTCAGAGTATAAGTCGCTCCGGAGTATAAGTCGCTCCGGAGTATAAGTCGCACCGGCCGAAAATGCATAATAAAGAAGGAAAAAAACATATATAAGTCGCACTGGAGTATAAGTCGCATTTTGGGGGGAAATTTATTTGATAAAACCCAACACTAAGAATAGACATTTGAAAGGCAATTTAAAATAAATAAAGAATAGTGAACAGGCTGAATAAGTGTACGTTATATGACGCATAAATAACCAACTGAGAACGTGCCTGGTATGTTAACGTAACATATTATGGTAAGAGTCATTCAAATAACTATAACATATAGAACATGCTATACGTTTACCAAACAATCTGTCACTCCTAATCGCTAAATCCCATGAAATCTTATACGTCTAGTCTCTTACGTGAATGAGCTAAATAATATTATTTGATATTTTACGGTAATGTGTTAATAATTTCACACATAAGTCGCTCCTGAGTATAAGTCGCACTATGAAAAAAACTGCGACTTATAGTCCGAAAAATACGGTACTACATTATTAGTAAGATATATTATGAGATATTACACCAAGGTGCTTTGTCACTTTTAACAAAAAGCTAAGATGTGGATGTTGGACCTATAATGGATAGTGTTTAACATCTTTAATATACAAAACCCAAAACCAGTGAAGTTGACACGTTGTGTAAATCGTAAATAAAAACAGAATACAATGACTTGCAAATCATTTTCAGTCTATATTGAATTGAATAGACTGCAAAGACAAGATGTTTAACATTCAAACTGGTAAACTTTGTTATTTTTTGCAAATGTTAGCTCATTTGGAATTTGATGCCTGCAAGATGTTTCAAAAAAGCTGGCACAAGTGGCAAAAAAGACTGATAAAGTGGAGGAATGCTCATCAAACACTTATTTGGAACATCCCACAGGTGAACAGGCTAATTGGGAACAGGTGGGTGCCATGGTTGGGTATAAAAGCAGCTTCCATTAAATGCTAGGTCATTCACAAACAAGGATGGGGTGAGGGTCACCACTTTGTGAACAAATGCGTGAGCAAATGGTCGAACAGTTTAAGAACAACATTTCTCAACCAGCTATTGCAAGGAATTTAGGGATTTCACCATCTACGGTCCGTAATATAATCAGAAAGTTCAGAGAATCTGGAGAAATCACTGCATGTAAGCGGCAAGGCCCAAAACCAACATTGAATGCCTGTGACCTTCCGATCCCTCAGGCGATACTGCATCAAAAAACGACATCAGTGTGTAAAGGATATCACCACATGGGCTCAGGAACACTGCAGAAAACCACTGTCAGTAACTATAGTTGGTCGCTACATTTGTAAGTGCAAGTTAAAACTCTACTATGCAAAGCCAAAGCCATTTATCAACAACACCCAGAAACGCCACCAGCTTCGCTGGGCCTGAGCTCATCTAAGATGGACTGATACAAAGTGGAAAAAGTGTTCTGTGATCTGACATGTCCACATTTCAAATTGTTTTTGGAAACTGTGGACGTCGTGTCTTCCGGACCAAAAAGGAAAAGAACCATCCGGATTGCTATAGGCGTAAAGTTTGAAAGGCAGCATCTGTGATGGTATGGGGGTGTATTATTGCCCAAGGCATGGGTAATTTACACATCTGTGAAGGCACCATTAATGTTGAAATGTACATACAGGTTTTGGAGCAACTTATGTTGCCATCCAAGCAACATCTTTTTCATGGACGCCCCTGCTTATTTCAGCCAAGCCACATTCTGCACGTGTTACAACAACATAGCTTCGTAGTAAAAGAGTGCGGGTACTAGATTAGCCTGCCTGTAGTCCAGACGTGTCTCCCATTGAAAATGTGTAGCACAATATGAAGCCTAAAAAAGGACAACGGAGACCCCGGACTGTTGAACAACTTAAGCTGTACATGAAGCAAGAATGGGAAATAATTCCACCTGAAAATCTTCAAAAATTGGTCTCCTCAGTTCCCAAACGTTTATTGAGTGTTGTTAAAAGGAAAGGCCATGTAACACAGTGGTAAAAAAAAACGCCCCTGTGCCAACTTTTTTGCAATGTGCTGCCAATTCTAAGGTAATGATTATTTGAAAAAAAAAAAATATTTTTACAGTTCAAACATTAAATATCTTGTCTTTGCAGTCTATTCAATTGAATTTAGGTTGAAAAGGATTTGCAAATCATTGTATTCTGTTTTTATTTGCGATTTAAACAAAGTGCCAGCTTCACTGGTTTTGAGTTTTGTACAAAATGTATCACAGTGGTCCTTCAATTTTGCACCCTACAACACAGCAGCTATCCTAGAAAAAAAACCTCCCATGCTTAAATAGGAGTTGTGTGCCAAATATCTGAATAACGTCAAATATTACATAACAATCTTCATGTGTTTTGTTGGATTACAGCTCAGACATCTTATCCCTATTTGCCAGAGCAGAGCCGTAATCCAGAATTTATCAAAGCAGACTGAATAACGTTGGTCACTTTGGGGGTTTTTGGTAGGCAATCTGGGTCAGCCTGCTGACATCTAATGGAAGCTTTCAGGGACAGTCGTGACAGAAAGAAAAACTGGCTTCAGGTAGCAAAGCAAACACACCCTAAGACACAGGTGTCCAACTCAAGGCCCGGGGGCCAGATTTGGCCCGTTACGTCATCTTATGTGGCCCGCAAAAGCCTGGAAAAATGTGTTTGTTTTTTTTTTTTACTAAATGCATTCGTTCTTTAAATTTTGATATAAAAAAAGGTAATATCTTTTAAACTTTAATGTTATCTGATCATGTCAAATATTGTATTATTATCTAAAATATTGTATTATTATCGAAATAATGTAATCTATAGAAAAAAAAAGTGTAAAACTGTATGTCTAATTTAAATGAATAGTTGATGGCCCTCTGTAGGCAGCCATTACTGCAATGTGGCCCTCAATGAATAGGTGACAAAGGGCAGCCCTGGCGGAGTCTAACCCTCAATGGAAACGGGTCCGATTTACTGCCGGCAATGCGGACCAAGCTCTGACACTGACCATACAGGGAGCGGACCGCCACAATCAGACAGTCCGATACCCCATACTCTCTGAGCACTCCCAACAGGACTTCCTGGGGTGCACGGTCGAATGCCTTCTCCGAGTCCACAAAGCACACGTAGACTGGTTGGGCAAACTCCCATGCACCCTCTAGGACCCTGCCGAGAGTATAGAGCTGGTCTACCGTTCCACGACCAGGACGAAAACCACCGATTTGTCACCGATTCTGTTCATAACTTTTATGGACAGAATTTCTAGGCGCAGTCAGGGCGTTGAGGGGTTTGGTGGCTGCAGGATTAGGTCTCTGCTTTTTGCAGATGATGTGGTCCTGATGGCTTCAACTGGCCAGGATCTTCAGCTCTCGCTGGATCGGTTCGCAGCCGAGTGTGAAGCGACTGGGATGAGAATCAGCACCTCCAAGTCCGAGTCCATGGTTCTCGCCCGGGAAAGGGTGGAGTGCCGTCTCCAAGTTGGGGAGGAGATCTTGCCCCAAGTGGAGGAGTTCAAGTACCTCGGAGTCTTGTTCACGAGTGAGGGAAGAGTGGATCGTGAGATCGACAGGCGGATCGATGCGGCGTCTTCAGTAATGCGGACGCTGTATCGATCCGTTGTGGTGAAGAAGGAGCTGAGCCGGAAGGCAAAGCTCTCAATTTACCTGTCGATCTATGTTCCCATCCTCACCTATGGTCATGAGCTTTGGGTTATGACCGAAAGGACAAGATCACGGGTACAAGCGGCCGAAATGAGTTTCCTCCGCCGGGTGGCGGAGCTCTCCCTTAGAGATAGGGTGAGAAGCTCTGTCATCCGGGAGGAACTCAGAGTAAAGCCGCTGCTCCTCCACATTGAGAGGAGCCAGATGAGGTGGTTAGGGCATCTGCTCAGGATGCCACCCGAACGCCTCCCTAGAGAGGTGTTCAGGGCACTTCCGACCGACAGGAGGCCACGGGGAAGACCCAGGACACGTTGGGAAGACTATGTCTCCCGGTTGGCCTGGGAACGCCTCGGGATCCCCCGGGGAGGAGCTGGACGAAGTGGCTGGGGAGAGGGAAGTCTGGGCTTCTCTGCTTAGGCTGCTGCCCCCGCGACCCGACCTCGGATGAGCGGAGGAAAATGGATGGATGGATGGATGGGCCCTCAATGAGAACTGTCCTAAGATACCATTTTTGTATTCCAAAATATGGTCTCAAAGTGAGGTGGGGATACATTGTTGCAGTTGTACACCACAGAAAACTACAAGCACAATCTAACAATGTGAACAAACCTATATTATAATTTATCCATCCATTTTCTACTGCTTGTCCCTTTCGGGGGAATTTATGATTGGTATTATTAGTCAAATCCACTGTATGTTGGCAGAAGGCAAACTATGTGTTTTCCTTATGAATGAAATCAAGTCTGCTCGCCTTATTAAAGCGGCATCAAAGTGGGTGGATGTCCACTAGCTACTTCCACTTCCACCCCCCAACGCCCTTCTCCAGCCAAGATGCGGTGCAGCTGCTCCCCACTTTAAGAGCTGAATCAGCAATGAGTGAGTGTATCCCACTCAACATCTGTTCACTACTCAAAGGAGACAAACAATGTGATGGAAACAATAGAATCAATTAATTATTCATAATAGTAATACTTACTCTGCCCCTTCTCTGGCAAAATCAATAAACAAATCACAATTATTGTTCCACATAACTACCAATGGTTTACTGCTAGTGCACTACAAATTATCAGCATTTTTATGTATTTATTATAGCGCACTACAATACATGTTCTGTATGTTGCAAGAAAATACAGTGCATTTTAATAGTTACATAAAAAGGACAACAAAATATACAAATTTAAAAAAAGTTTTGTTGTAAGAGTCATTTATTTTCTAGTTTGCTAGCATTTTTTGGGGACACTACTACTACTACTGGATCTTGCTGATTTAATGTTAACCATGAACAAAAACCACTTAACTTTATGAATAGTCCATCCATCCATTTTCTACCGCTTGTCCCTTTTGAGGTTGCGGGGGGTAGTATCAAATAAAATTGAAAAAAATAATACAATTGAATAATGCTGAATGTGATACAATAGATAATTGATGTAAATGCAACATAATATTTCCCAAAAAGTGACTATTTCAGATATAAAATTAAAATACTTTTTTTTTTTAATATTGCCAGTAAAATTAAATAAAACACAGCAAAAGTGTAATAAATCCTGAGTGTGACAAAAGAGGCAAATCTTTAAAAAAAAGAAAAAAATCTAATAAAACAACTTGCCTGAATGTGACGATAGAGACCAACATGTATGTTTAAAAGAGTAAAAGACAAGTTGACTTATTGAGTAATATAGATTATTTTAAATAATTAAAATTTAAATAGAATAGGAGAAATAAAATAAATTACATTTGTAAGTTGGTCTTAGTCAGAAAATCAGTAATATAAATGATCTTGTAAAATGGACCACTAATAAAACAAAATCAAACATTTCAAAAATCTTACCTCACCAAAAATGTGTTTTAGTCAGTGATCAGTGTGAGTATTCACCCACACGGAGCACACAGGCTTGTGCACGGGTCACAATCACGGCATCAATTTCATCACGTCGTTTAAAAAAAGGAGGCAGTGTTGCCTGGCAACATTGTATCGCAGCACAGGAAGTGATGAAATAAGCCTCCAGGAAATATGAGCGCCATGAGGTTGCACTCTCTACAGTTGTCATCTTTTCCCACATTGCCAGATGGCGATGAAGATGTGTGTGGAAGTGACAAGAAGTAAACACTACAGTAGTCCAAAATGTTGCCTGGATTGGATTATGGAGTTTTTTTTTGATTCATCTGCTCTGCAACCATCATACTAATCCGGGTTTTCTAGCAATATTCACAAGCTTGTGTGTGTGTGTGTGTGAGTGTGTGTGTGTGTGAGTGTGTGTGTGTGTGTGTGTGTGTAAACATTATGTGACCAAAACCATTACTGAATGAAGTGTATTTAGTCCAACTGTCTGGCAAGTTCATCTTCCAGAGGGAGAACTGTAGGGCAGGGGTCAAAGGTTAATCAAGAGACTAAACCCCACCACCTGACAAAAAAACAGTAAAATAGAAACACACACCTGTGCAGATAGTATTGGATGAAGTACACAAGAAGGCTGTTCTTCCAATTATAACTACTACACACACATTGCCCACAGTGACAGTGCACATAAAAAACAAAATATATCCCTCATTTCCCAGAATTCCACATTTTCCGTAGAGCGTATTAGTTTAGCTTCTGCATTTACATGCACGTTTTACAGAAATGGTCTTCTCTGGTTAAAAGTGCTGTCCCTCCAGTGGAGTGACTCACACATGAGACTGCACATGAATATGCTGAATATGACCTACATTTTTGTACTTGATAGTTCTACGGGGTAAATGTTCGGTAATTTAAGTGAAACTGCACGCCTCACTGTCAGGCAGCACAAACTGACCAACACAATATATTAACCATGTATATATCCTATGGTCCCATTCAGTTAAAAAAACAACAACTGTTCATTAGAATAGAATAATTAGTAAAGCTACACCAATAACAATATATTGTTTTTTAATGACCAAAAATGGTTTATTGGAAATATTTATCTTAACAGCAACTAATGCAATCCCTTATGTTAAGATTTCCATTTGGTCCACTGGCTCTCAATTTTTTATTGTTGTATTTTTCCACTAGATGGAGATACTTTCCCCCCATTCCAAGCATGAAGCAAAATTATTTCTACCGTTTTCTGCAAGGAACTGAAATATGTAAAGAAAATAATTATTGAAATGCATTTCACATAAATTACTTTAGTTGTTTTTATTTACCGTATTTTCCGAACTATAGATATATATATATATGCCGCACCCAATACATTTTTGGAAAACATTTTTTTTCCATATAATAGCTGCATCGGACTATAGGCCGCAGGTACAGTATATACATTGTGAAATTAGCTATTTATAAATAAATATTTTTCAAATGTTTAGCTACATTCCTTAATTGTTTCCAAACAGTGCCTGTGACACAGCAGTGAAACGGCTGATCAAACAAATCAGCTCTCCAATCAGCTAAATAGACTCAATAACTCCACGGTGATGTAAAACAATACAAAAAGAATGCCAATGTAAGTTAATAATACAAAACCCAAATCCAGTGAAGTTGGCACGTTGGGCTCAGGAACACTTCAAAAAACCACTGTCAGTAACTACAGTTTGTCGCTACATCTGTAAGTGCAAGTTAAAACTCTACTATGCAAAGCGAAAGCCATTTATCAACAACACCCAGAAACGCTGCCGGCTTCGCTGAGCCCGAGCTCATCTAAGATGGACTGATGCAAAGTGGAAAAGTGTTCTGCGGTTTGACGAGTCCACATTTCAAAATGTTTTTGGAAACTGTGGACGTCGTGTCTTCCGGACCAAAGAGGAAAAGAACCATCCGGATTGTTATAGGCGCAAAGTTCAAAAGACAGCATCTGTGATGGTATGGGGGTGTATTAGTGCCCAAGGCATGGGTAACTTACACATCTGTGAAGGCACCATTAATGCTGAAAGGTACATACAGGTTTTGGAGCAACATATGTTGCCATCCAAGCAACGTTATCATGGACGCCCCTGCTTATTTCAGCAAGACAATGCCAAGCCACATTCTGCACGTGTTACAACAACGTGGCTTCGTAGTAAAAGAGTGTGGGTACTAGACTGGCCTGCCTGTAGTCCATACCTGTCTCCCATTGAAAATGTGTGGCGCAATATGAAGCCTAAAATACCACAACGGAGACCCTAAACTGTTGAACAACTTAAGCTGTACATCAAGCAAGAATGGGAAAGAATTCCACCTGAAAAGCTTCAAAAATTGGTCTCCTCAGTTTCCAAATGTTCACTGAGTGTTGTTAAAAGGAAAGGCCATGTAACACAGTGGTAAAAATGCACCTGTGCCAATTTTTTTGCAATGTGTTGCTGCCATTAAATTCTAAGTTAATGATTATTTGCAAAAATAAATTATGTTTCTCAGTTCGAACATTAAATATTTTGTTTTTGCAGTCTATTCAATTGAATATAAGTTGAAGAGGATTTGCAAATCATTGTATTCTGTTTTTATTTACGATTTACAATTGGCCCTAGTGTGTGAATGTGAGTGTGAATGTTGTCTGTCTATCTGTGTTGGCCCTGCGATGAGGTGGAGACTTGTCCAGGGTGTACCCCGCCTTCCGCCCGAATGCAGCTGAGATAGGCTCCAGGGACCCCTTCACTGGTTTTGGGTTTTGTGCCAACACAGACACTCTTAAACGTGTTAGCATATTAGCTAATGCTAACGATGCTCCCTTGAATATATTACGATACCACGTACAAATATGCATGAAAACACTTTTACAGATATCACACATAGGACATTTTAGTTAGTGTAAATAGTTTTAGTTATATAGTAAACCTTAAAAATGTTGCTTGGAGTGATTAATGAAGAATCTAAACCAGTAGTACCGTTATGGACGGCTAGAAGACGGAAGTGCACTTCTACTTCCGGTTGAATGCTCTAAGAAGAAGGGCACTGCAGCACCTGCAGTAAACAAACTCATCTATTAGATGGCGCCATAGCACAAGCATTAACACACCTTTTCTGTGTGTTTGCTCGTTTGTTTGTTTTTTAAACTAATTACATTAAGTCTTTCAGCGGTAGAAAAATACAAAAAATTAGCCGCACCGTCTTATAAGCTGCAGGATTCTAAGCGGTTTATAGTCCATAATTTACGGTATTTCTTTTTTTAATTAAAAAAACTGGAGAAACATATAACTTTTAAAGGGTTAAAATGCTTCCAAAAATATTATTAATACATATTATATGACTTTCAGGCTCGAGTATAGTTTTAAAAGACTGACTTAAAAATAATTAATAATATATAAACAGTGAGTAATTTTGGGGATCCTGTCATTTGTTTTTTGAACTGGAAAAATTCCCGGTTTTCCCGAACTTCCGTAATACCATTTCTCAATTCAACATGTTACTACTTCAACATTTCTCTACCGATTTGAAAAATTCCAACATCAACCATTTTAACTCACTCATTCAGACCATTCAAGTTTTTTTTTTTACCATTTTCAAAAAAATTACTGCTTTTCCCAAAATTCCCATTGTTTTCTGAAATTCCTGTTGAAATCAATGGGACATTTTTCAAAGTTCCACAACTTCCACATTTTTCTTCTGATTCAAACCGTTCCAACTTCAAAATATTCAGCCTGTTCAGGAATTGTGTGCTCTACTTCAACAATTAAAAAAAAAAAATTCCTGGATATCCCATAAGTCCTTTTTTTTCTTCCATTTCCCCCATTCAAAATGAATTGCCCATTTTTCAAACTTCCCCAATTCCCAAATTCTTCAACTCATTCAAATCATTCCTCCTTCAACACATTCCACCATTCTGGAAATTCAAATTACCATTTTTGTTGAACTTCAGCATTGGAGCATTGACACGCAATTCCTTCAGGAATTGCCTCTTCTAGATATGTGTGCTATCACAGTGTTTTTTAACTTTTTTAAGCCAAGGCACATTTTTTGTGTTGAAAAAATCCAGAGGCACACCACCAGCAGAAATCATTAAAAAACGAACTTCAGTTGACAGTAAAAAGTCGTTGTCGCAATTGTTGGATATGACTTTAAACCATAACCAACCATGCATCAATATAGCTCTTGTCTCAAAGTAGGTGTACTGTCACGACCTGTCACATCACGCCGTCACTTGTTTTGAGTTTTTTGCTGTTTTCCTGTGTGTAGTCTTTTAGTTCTTGTCTTGCGCTCCTATTTTGGTGGCTTTTTCTTTTTTTTTGGTAATTTGCTGTTGCAGTTTCATGTCTTCCTTTGAGCGCTCTTTCCCGCACCTGTTTTGTTTTAACAATCAAGAATATTTCAGTTCTTTTTATCTTTCTTTGTGGGGACATTGTTGATTGCCATGTCATGTTCGGATGTACATTGTGGACGCCGTCTTTGCTCCACAGTAAGTCTTTGCTGTCGTCCAGCATTCTGTTTTTGTTTACTTTGTAGCCAGTTCAGTTTTACTTTCGTTCTGGATAGCCTTTCATAAGCTTCAATGCCTTTTCTGAGGGGCACTCACCTTTTGTTTATTTTTGGTTTAAGCATTACCTGCACGCTGCCTCCTGCTGTTCACGACATCTTACAAAGCAATTAGCTACCGACTGCCACCTACTGATATGGAAGAGTATTACACGGTTACTCTGCTGAGCTCGAGACAGCACCGACACTCAACAACAACACATAATTTGTAGACTATAACTACTGGTTTGACAAGCGGTAGAAAATGGATGGATGGGAATTACTACGGTCCTGACTAGTCCTGAGTTCAATCCCGGGCTCGGGATCTTTCTGTGTGGAGTTTGCATGTTCTCCCCATGACTGCGTGGGTTCCCTCCGGGTACTCCGGCTTCCTCCCACCTCCAAAGACATGCACCTGGGGATAGGTTGATTGGCAACACTAAATTGGCCCTAGTGCAGTGGTTCTTAACCTTGTTTGAGGTACCGAACCCCACCAGTTTCATATGTGCATTCACCGAACCCTTCTTTAGTGAAAAATAATTTTTATTTATTTTTCAAATTCAAGACAAAGTTATATGTTTTTGGTAACACTTTAGTATGGGGAACATATTCTAAGTAACAGACTTAATATAGAGTTATTTGGACACTAGGGGAACATATTCTAAGTAACAAAGACTTAAATTAGAGTTATTTGGTTAGGGTTAGGGTCAGGGTTAGAGGGTTAGGGTTAGGGTTAGAGGGTTAGGGTTATAATAAGGCCATGCCGAATAAGGCATTAATGAGTACTTAATAATAACTAGTTAAGAGCCAATATGTTACTAATTTGCATGTTAATAAGCAAATAATTAATGGTGAATATGTTCCCCATACTAAAGTGTTACCATGTTTTTTTACTGGTGCACAAGATGAACCGTGCATGAACATCACCTTGTTCAAACAACAAAACCAACACGGTGCATAAACTCACAACAAATTACACACCTGCAAACCAGTCTGACTTCTGCTGTTGCCGTATCTGTAATACGCCGATAGGGAGAAGTTTTTATTTACACGATGAGTCGGGTGTGTTTTGACCTCCGCCGAACCCCTGAGGCCGACTCACCGAACCCAGGTTAAGAACCCCTGCCCTAGTGTGTGAATGTGAGTGTGAATGTTGTCTGTCTATCTGTGTTGGCCCTGCGATGAGGTGGCGACTTGTCCAGGGTGTACCCCGCCTTCCGCCCCAAAGCAGCTGAGATAGGCTCCAGCACCCCCCGCGACCCCAAAAGGGACAAGCGGTAGAAAATGGATGGATGGATGGGAATTACTGGTTTGCAAACTTTTTTTTTTAACCCAAATAGGTGAAATTAAATAATCTCCCACGGCACACCAAACTGTATCTCACGACACACTAGTGTGCCGCGGCACAGTGGTTGAAAAACACTGTGCTATCATATTAAAGGACATTGTCTTGGATGATATGCACTGATTGTAATTGTAGCAATGAAGTAGTGGGGGCAGGGAGTTGTCAAATGCACATGCATGCATGGTCAACCATTGCAAACAGGGGCCAAGAAAGAGGGGTAACATGGAGGTCAATATAGAACCCTGGTTTATATTCTAAAGGGCACTAAGAGAAGCAAATAGCGGAAATGGCTAATAATGTAGAGGGAGGAGGAGAGGATTGATGCTGCTCCACATAAGCATCTAAAAATGAAAGAAGCCCACACAGCCCCTCCTCCTCCTCCTCTTCCTCCAAACAGCATCATCATCCAGAATGCTTCACGATCGGGGCTCCACGTTGCTCTATTTAAACAATTCATCGACAAAAACAGCCCCAATTCAAAAAGACAGTCAAACAAAGACAATAAATCCGATATCTTACCTCGGCGCTGTCCTCTGTGAGCCACGATGGACGAGAGGAGAGGAGAGGAGAGGAGCAGGTGCCAGGATGCCCAGCGACGCCCAGTAAAGACAAGGAGCGGTCATCAAACGCATCATTGAGTGGTATTTGAACGCAACTGGGAAGGAGACTCACCCGTTTTGACCGGAATACGACTCTTGTATCTGATGCTGGCCGTCATGTCGACTGCTGTCCAGCCCGCGACTCGCCGCCACAAGATGATCCACGCTCGCCTGGCGAGCCCGCAGCAGGATGGGAGAGGGCCGAGCTGACGGATGTAAGCCACGCCTCCTGGACGCCACTCAGCCAATTAGATGGCAAAGCAGTACACAAGCAGGAAGTGGGGTTTCTGTATGCTCACATTTATTTATAAGATTCTAAATCCTGACAAAATATATTCTCTCCTTAAAAAAACTAAACAAATGTGATAAGGCAATGGCATTACCCCAAACAGGGCTGTTCAACAGTACAAATACAATAATAAAGATACTGTACTATGTTTATGGCCTCACAAATGGCTCTACCTGCCAGTGACGTGCAGTCAGGGGAGGCAGGTGAGGCGGTGCCTCACGTGCCATCATGGAAAGAAAAAAAAATTTCAAAAGAAAAAAAAAAATTAAATTGTTATATGTATCCAGTGATTATACTATAGAGTTATTTTCCATTTAACTTCACCAGTTTTAGATTATTTTTATTCAAAATCGCTGAATTTTCACATTTGCCGTTCAAATACTGAGAAGAGACTTGCGGTGAGTCAGCAGCCAGTTGAGCCTCACCATGGATTGCGCAATGACTCGGCTAACTGCTGGCCTGCTGTGCAGTGAGACTGTATTGCTATATGAATTATATTATACATTTCCATAGTTTAGTTAGCTGAGGTATATAATGTACAGTGCATTTTGTCAACAACTGTATGTGTGTAACGTATTTCTTGTGCTGAGCAATCATAAAACGGCTGCGAAGACGCACTGGGTGAGGCTCGCACTTCTCCCGCCTCATGGTGATAGAGGGCGCTAGTGATCCCAGGGATCATTCTTGCGACTACTCGGCTGCAGAATAAGTGACAACAAGCAGCAATAGTTAGCAAGTCAAATGCAGCGGCAGCGATTGTTTGTTTTTTCCTCTCGCCTGGACTTTTAACATGGAGGATTACATATCTAAAATAAAATAGTTTTCTAAACTGGACTTTCAATTGAAGCAGGAGGTAATAATTAAAGGAAGCTCTCCATCGAGACAGAGAGACTTTTAAAACTGAAGAAAGATAAGGAAGACTTCTATAAACAAGTTATTGATGCTTTTATTCAGAAGGAGCGGCGCATGGACTTTATTTATAAGTAAAGGTAAGACCATAATAACGTTGTTTTTTTTATTAAATGTGCTTTTTTGTGTGCTACATTTTGTATGTGTAAAGAATTCTGGTATGAGCTTTTAAACATAACCCGTTAACTGCTGCCAATCAAATAGGGAATAAGATACTCTTTAGGGTTCATGTTTGTAAATCTGACTGTGATGAAGTCAGTGCCTCACCAGCCATGAACCTCACCGCACGTCACTGTATATTTGCAGGTAGTACCTGCAAATATACAGAGTCTGTTTTCACTCAGAGATGGTCCACATGAACTCAGGGGTGTCCTGAAATTCAAACATAACACAGTAAATTGCACATTCAAGGCTCAACCGTTATCTATAGCGGGGGTGAAACTGTGGGACAATGTGAGCGGAGAAATTAAACTGTCTTCTAGCCTAAGAGTGTTCAACCTTGCGGTAAAAAATGTGTTGTTGGGAAACTATCAAAAACATGACTAGTTGTTTGGACTATCTCAACTGTGGGACACAGGTGCAAAATAACTCACTGTGGAATAAGGCAGTGGTCCCCAACCCGGTACTGGTCCGTGGCTCGATAGGTACCGGGCCGCACAAGAATTAAAAAAAAAAAATATATATATATATATATATATATATTATTTTTTATTAAATCAACATAAAAAACACAGGATACACTTAAAATGAGTGCACCAACCCAAAAAACCTCCCTCCCCCATTTACACTCATTCACACTCATTCGCACAAAAGGGTTGTTTCTTTCTGTTATTAATATTTCTGGTTCCTACATTATATATCAATATAGATCAATACAGTCTGCAGAGATACAGTCCGTAAGCACGCATAATTGTATTTTTTTATGACTAAAAAAAAATAAAATAAAAAAATTTAAAAAATACAATAAAAATTCCATCCCCCCCGGTCCGTGGGACAAATTTTCAAGCGTTGACCGGTCCGCAGTTACAAAAAGGTTGGGGACCACTGGAATAAGGGACATAACACACCAGACAAGGCCTCAGAAGACGAAAGATACCCAGGCAAGATGGAGCTAATCTCATGGTCACTCAATGCTATTATATCCATATTGGTGTATGCAGGGCCGGCCCGTGGCATAGGCCGTATAGGCAAATGCTAAGGGCGCCGTCCATTAGGGGGCGCCACGCCAGTGCCACAAATGTTGGAGAAAAAAAAGAAAAGAAAAAAGAAAAAAGTTGGTAATATTATTTCTAAATACAAAAAATCCCACGTTAATTAAAATGCAAAGTAAAGCCTATTTAATAGAAATATTATTTCTATCCCCCCCCCCCCCCCCCCGCACGGTGCGACCCCTCCCTTCCCGTATCATGACTCTTTTTGGACGTCACCACATCAAAAAATCAATACAAGATGTCAAAACGGCCAAAATTGTCAGGTGCCCAGGGAAGAAAAAAGAGAAAATAAGAGGAGAAACGAGAAAAAGACAGAGATAACAGGCAGGTAACGTTAGCCTACATGAAATTATTTGTCTGTTACAGAATGTGATAGTAACCTGGCTTTTTAGCATTAAGCTAATGTTACATGATTCGGCAATTGCTAATCAATAAATAGCTAGTTCTGTTTTAACGTCGGGTTAATATTGTGGAGGGGGCTAAATTGTTATGGAAAATAATAATGTAACGTTAGGTAATTACAGTACTCCCACCTTACATTCCTCAGGGACATTTGTATTAGATCTTTTAAGCAGGTGTTTTCTGTTTACATTGTTATTGCCTTCTGGTTAGCTAATGTTTGCCCTGCAGGTAATAGTCACTTTTCCACCCCTTTATACATTAGGTATAGTTGTAAGCCTAGTTGTTAAAGTGCACATCATTAATGTTAATTAAGCAATATCACATGAGAGGGAATGCTGTTTTTTAATTTGAGCACTGCTGTGATTCGGTTAAAGATAATCATAACATAACATTCTCATATAATATGTTAATTTGCTTTCTTTAAGTAAAAAAAAAGGTCAAAGACAAAGCTATTCGGTTTCTTGTGAGTATATACACTTCACTGCCGATGTGGGGGGGCGCCACCTAAAATCTTGCCTAGGGCGCCAGATTGGTTAGGGCCAGGCCTGGGTGTATGTATACTGACTTGTCATTATCATATGTTATACTTGTTCTGAAATTGTCATGTATCCATCAAATCTGCTGTTGAAACTTGGACTATATAACCAACATATATAACCAACATATAAGTTGATTGTAAATTAGGGGCGGGACATGGATAAGCATTCTTGCTTTTTTTCCGTATCCCTTTTCGGTGGGTGCCGTTGCATGTCTGTCAAATTACAAAGAGTGATGAAGTATTGCTATATATGTCTGTCTGCCGGAATAAATAAATACATTCAAAATTCAATACTAATCAGTGGCGGGCCGTGCATTTCCCACCTAGGCCTTCAGTGATGTGTTAGTCCGACTTCAAAAAATACCTCTCAAAATACAATCATTTATGTCGCCACATGACCACGGCTTGAAAAATACGATACAGAAACACACTTGCGCATTGCTGGGCATTGAATCGCCTCAATTTGTCACTAGCGTACAAAAACGGGCTATTTTTTGGCACATTTTAAAAATCAATAAATCCGCATCGGACTGTCAAAACAAAAATAATTGTACAAAACATTTTGAGTGCGAAAAAATATATTTGAATTCACAATTTTTAACGGCCATTTGATGCCGTATAAGCCATTGATACCGCTCGTAGTTGGTTGATTCGGATGGAAGTGGCGAGCAAACAATTTCCCCGCCAGGACAGCTTCACTAGTTTCCAGGGTCGGCTGACCTCGTTTCACAAGATCTAGTTTCTCTTTAAATATCCTTCTTGAAAATGCCCTTGCAAATATATATCTGCCACCTAATCAACGTTTTTCTTTGTTAGTTAAAAAAGTGAGTACCGCTGATTTCTCCGCTGGCCGGGTATGGCTCCGGGGCCACTTTCTACTTTCGTAAATCACAACTTGTGATTGGATACTTGAGAGTGACAAGTGAGTATCCAATCAGTCACGTTCAACGTAAGGCTACCGAGATGGGCTACTGTCAACAACTTGTGATCTGATCGGCTATCGCAACTGTCAGTTAACTGAATGTCCTCCGTTCGCTAAACTGCACAGCCGCCGCTAATGTTGGTTCAGAAGGCCTCCGGCAGAATTCACACAGTGCTGGCAACAAGCGAGCTGAATTCTGATTGGATAAAAGCTCCAACTTAAAAACAGCAACACTGGAGCCTAATATGACATGAAGAGAATATGATGAATACTTTTATATATGTATGGAAAGTCAATTAAAAATAAAATTAACTTCTATTAATTTATGATCGTGATTTGTCAATGTGAGTGTGAATGTTGTCTATCTGTGCTGGCCCTGTGATTAGGTGGCGACTTGTCCAGGGTGTACACCGCCTTCCGCCCGAATGCAGCTGAGATAGGCTCCAGCACCCCCCGCGACCCCGAAAGGGACAAGCCGTAGAAAATGGATGGATGGATTTATGTTAGACCAGTAGAGGCACACCACTGGTACTAATATAGACCATTTTTATATGTGAAGGAACTTAAGATGTACCTAATGTTATGACCAACGGTTGCAACCATTGGACGATCAGATAAATAGACAATTATATTATTTAGCACATCAAATATTAGTCATGTGAAGAACACTGAGAAATAATAAGATAGTAAACATTTATTTCCTCTAAACAAAAATATTTCAGTGGAAGTACAAAAACAGATGTTGGCACCTAAACAGTTCACAAGTGTTGTGTTTTTTCAAATCATGAAATAATTTTGTTTGGCACATCAGCTACAAATCAGCTTCTATATTTTGGACAATGTACCGTGTGAACTAGAAACTGATCATTGGGCTCAATATATACTAATGTTTGACAAACTACTACACTTTTGTGTTTCATTCTGTAGTAAGTACAACATAAAATACAACAATATGGAGTAAGTGACATGGCACTGAGTGTATTATTATTTTAGCAGCCTTATAGCCACTTTAGTGGATGGATAAAGTGACAGAAAGACAAACATGGAACTTGTAGTAAATTGTCAATAATAGTGAAAGTAACAGAATACACTTTTCAAATTGCAGATTCAAAATGCTTAAAAAGTCCTCCAATGGCAGTTAAGACTGGAAAGACTTTTTTTTGGTAAACACTTAAAAGTATTGTTATTGGCATCTTGACAGACCATAATAGAAGAATAAGGATAAAAGATCAGGATAAAATAACATAGTGGATACTGTATCAGCCAATGCTGACTCACTGGCTCCTAATTCTCCAAAGACATGTAAACCTAAATAGTCATACATTGGCTGCAAGTCTGGTTGTTGGGATTAAAAAAGAAAAAGAAAAAAAAAAGCAGTTTCGGAATCAGAGAAAAGGCAAGGAAACATAGAATCCTGAAAACTCCTGCAAGATGTGGTTGGGTCACAACAGGTGTGTTTTGGTGTGTGTTCCAAGTTCCAACACCTTCACTCTTCTGATTGCATTTTCATTTGCGCCTGCATCCGAACAATCATCTCTTGCATGCGTCGCAGCTGCGGGAAAGGAAAACAAAGACAACATCACAATGCATGAAGATGACGGGTAACATGGGCATATTGTAAGTATATCCATCCAACGATCCATTTTCTACCGCTTGTCTCCCACGGGGCCAACACAGATAGACAGTTTCTAAAATACCAATCAGCATAGCTGCGCAGTTTTAGTTCCATAGCATCTGTCGCCCCCATTTGGATAAAGGAACTAACTGCACAATGTGCAGATGAGAAATGTGCTATTTTATTTTCCTATAATTGAGGGTATGGAAATTAAGCTAGTCATTTATTTTATTTTTCAATTTACTGAATTAATACATTTTATTTGACATACTGTATATGCATAGCTACATATTCAAGTAAAGTTAAAGTACCAATGATTGTCACACACACACTAGGCTTGGCGAAATGTGTCCTCTGCATTTGACCCATCCCCTTATTCAACCCCTGGGAGGCGAGAGGAGCAGTGGGCAGCAGCGGTGGCCGCGCCCGATATATTAAATATATGATATATTAAATGTCACAACTTTTAATGATAATTACTATTTTATCATTTAATTCAGCTATCCTTCATTTATCTGCCGAGAGGGGTTTGTCAGGCTGTTTGTTAGTGAGTCGACGCCGTAGCTCAGAAAGTTATTGGTGGATTTTGATGAAACTTTCAAGAAATGTCAGAAGTTGGATAAGGATCAAGTGAGTCGGCTTTGGGGGTGATGTAGTATGTTACCTTGTGTTTATAATAAATGGGTATAGCGCTTTTCTACCTTCAAGGTACTCAAAGCGCTTTGACACTATTTCCATTCACACAGTGTGGTGAAGTGTCTTGCTCAAGCACACAACAGACGTGACGAGGTTGGTAGAAGGTGGGGATCGAACCAGGAACCCTCAGGTTGCTGGCACGGGCACTCTCCCAACTGCACCACGCCGTCCCCTATACAATACAAGCCTGAACTTCTGTGCGTGTATGCTAGTGGCCCTTCCTCCACCCACAAAAAGTGCATGACTGACGAGAGGCTTCACTCCATTTATATCACTTTGCTATAGAACAAAAGAGCACAGCTGCCGACACTAATGCAAAGAGTGAACTCTTGCAGCATGTCTTGAAGCGACCAAGAAAGTAAAAACATGCACAGACATGGTAACTTTCTCTATCCTTCCTTTAATTAACTCTGCCAGGAGGTTATGTATTCACTGGGGTTTGTTGGTCTGTTAGTTAGCAGCATAATTCAAAAATGTATGGCTGTATGTTGATGAAACTTTCAGGAAAAGGGGTAAGGAACAAGTGATTAGATTTTAAGGGGTGATTCGGATCACCGTTTGGATTCAGGATTTTATTTTATTTTTTTAAGATTTTTTACTATTGGAAGATGGCAGGGGTGTGCACTCTGCAAGTTCATTTCTAATTTATTTAGTGCAGGGCTATTCAACTGGTTGCCTGGGGGCCAAATATGTAGAAAACTTGGGAGACAATAATTTTTGCAGCAAACTCCTACATTAATAACACTACAGTGCTCCTGTTCTATAGAAAAACTTGGACTACTGTAAAAACACATTGGAAGATCCTTGCATTGACATTTTAAGCTTCTAAAGGCCAGCATCCACTTGTATTTTGCATAACAGGGATATTTTCTTTAGAAATTACCAGTGGCGGGCCGTGCGTTTCCCACCTAGGCCTTTAGTGATGTCTGTGTCCAATGATTACCTCTCAAAATACCATCATTTATGTCACCACATGACCATTGCTGGAGAAATACTATACAGAAACACATTCACGCCCTAATGGGCATTGAGTAACCATCAACAGTGTACAAAACGGGTTATTTTCTGGCGCATTTAAAAATCAATAAACCCGCATTGGCAATTAAACATATCTTATGTGGTACTGTCAAAATTAAAATTGCAAAACACATATTAAATGTAAAAAAATTAAGAAATAAAATATCTGAATTCACAATTTGAAAAACCAATACGAGCTTCCAGTGTTGGCCGATGCGGTCTCACAAGATGTAGTTTCTCTTTAAATATCCTTCTTGAAAATATGTGTTGTCTTGTCTAATCATAAAAGATGCAGACGAGGCGTGTTGGCTGAGTTCTTAAAGTTTACTCCACTGCGTGCTCATCAAAAACATCCCGTTGCCATGGCTACATTCAACAATCTAAAAGGGGCTACTGCACATGCGCGTCACTGCTGTGGCATGCTGGGTAATGGAGTTCTTATGTTACCTAGCTCATAACATCACAATATATATCTGCCTTAGGCCAGCGAGAAGGCCTTACTGACAACAACTCGTGATCTGATTGGCTATCGCAACTGTCTGTCAAATGTTTGTGTCCGATCACTTACAGTGCACGGACGCCACATTGTTGATTCTGAAGGCCTTGGGCAGATTTCGTACAGCATGGCAACATAAGCTTGCTGTATTCTGATTGGATAAAAACTATAGCCTAAAAACAACAGTGCTGGAAGGAGCATAATATGACATGAAGAGAATATGAATACTTTTAGATATTTAGGGAAAGAAAATTAAAAATTACTTGTATCTTTAATTATGATAATGATTTCTGGTTATGTTATGCCAGCAGAGAAGGCCTTGCTGGCCCTGATGGGCCACCACTGGAAATTACTAACTGAAAAGGAAATCAACAAATATCCACTGCAGGAGAGGCTGGTTCTCAAAATAAGATTAATATTGAAGGGAGACATCCAGGGTCCTTAGCTTCCTGGAAATGTGATCCCTACAACAATATCTATCTATTTATCTATTTAGTTGAATAACCCTGAATTGGTGGATTACCTCTGTGATATCTGTCGCCACCATGTGGGTAGAAGGAAGAACTGCATAATGTACATGTGGGTAGAAGGAAGAACTGCATAATGTGCATATACTGCAAGTGATTTCAGCAGTTACCGGTACTCTCTGTGATGTGCTACATCTGTTGCCACAGATGCACTGGGGTAAACTGACAGAAACATGGCTGCCAATGGCCTAACCATCATCCATCCATCCCTTTTCTACCGCTTATTCCCTTCGGGATCGCGGGGGGCGCTGGAGCCTATCTCAGCTACAATCGGGCGGAAGGCGGGGTACACCCTGGACAAGTCGCCACCTCATCGCAGATGGCCTAACCAACCACCACCAAACATTCATTCACATTTGTTCACCAATATGAATTTCACGGGAAGCAAGGTGGGTGAAGTGCTATGCCCAAAGACAAACCAGCATCGACTAGGATGATGAACCTGGAATCCTTCAGTTACTGGACGACTTGCTCTACCTCCTGAGCAACTGCTACCAAACAGTGATATAACATAATGAGTATCAATGATATTTTATTTATCGCATTTATAAATTTTTGATTGTAATTAATTGAATACATACTGTATGCGTTTATTATTTATTAAACATAATTTTTAAACTATAATAACATTTTATATTTGATCCTTTTAGTATTTTTTAAAAAATGTACTGTAATTTTTTTAAAGTGACTCATACATTTGGAGAAACATCCTCCAAAGTACTTTTTTTGTGGTTTACTTTAAACAGAATACATTTTGAACATGTAGACTGTGTCTTGTGACTTCCTTGTTAGAGGGATTGTGACTCTGAAACGTTATTTGATAGACAGAGAAAAAACAACATTGGACCATACAATGAGACATTGTATTACAAAAAAAACTTTCTCTGTGGTTGATACTATGGAGGTCATTCCCACCATAAAAACTGGGCCAGGACTTCCGGACAGGAGGTGGTATAACATCCTCTACAACATGTATAACATTGTTTACAAACAGCTCTGATAGAACTCGCCTGTTCACGAAGGCGTGCTGCCCTCGTAACACAAACAGGATTATCAAGAGCAATTAGGAAGCGGGGTACTGCCAAATGATAGGCCAAAGTGTAAATAATGCTAACGAAAGATAAGAAGATTGCAAACACATTTAAAGGCCTACTGAAACCCACTACTACCGACCACGCAGTCTGATAGTTTATATATCAATGATGAAATCTTAACATTGCAACACATGCCAATACGGCGGGGTTACTTATAAAGTGCAATTTTAAATTTCCCGCTAAACTTCCGGTTGAAAACGTCTATGTATGATGACGTATGCGCGTGACGTCAATCATTGAAACGGAAGTATTCGAACACATTGTATCCAATACAAAAAGCTCGGTTTTCATCGCAAAATTCCACAGTATTCTGGACATCTGTGTTGGTGAATCTTTTGCAATTTGTTTAATGAACAATGAAGACTGCAAAGAAGAAAGTTGTAGGTGGGATCGGTGTATTAGCGGCTGGCTGCAGCAACACAACCAGGAGGACTTTGACTTGGATAGCAGACGCGCTATCCGACGCTAGCCGCCGACCGCACGGATGATCGGGTGAAGTCCTTCGTCGCTCCGTCGATCGCTGGTGAGCACGGGTGTTGATGAGCAGATGAGGGCTGGCTGGCGTAGGTGGATAGCTAATGTTTTTAGCATAGCTCTGTGAGGTCCCGTTGGCGTCGTTAGCAACAGCATTGTTAAGCTTCGCCAGGGTGGAAAGCATTAACCGTGTAGTTACAGGTCCATGGTTTAATAGTATTGTTGATTTTCTGTCTATCCTTCCAGTCAGGGGTTTATTTATTTTGTTTCTATCTGCAGTTAAGCCCGATGCTATCACGTTAGCTCCGTAGCTAAAGTGCTTCGCTGATGTATTGTCGTGGAGATAAAAGTCACTGTGAATGTCCATTTCGCGTTCTCGACTCTCATTTTCAAGAGGATATAGTATCCGAGGTGGTTTAAAATACAAATCCGTGATCCACAATAGAAAAAAAGAGAGAGTGTGGAATCCAATGAGCCAGCTTGTACCTAAGTTACGGTCAGAGCGAAAATAGATGCGTCCTGCACTGCACTCTAGTCCTTCACTCTCACGTTCCTCATCCACGAATCTTTCATCCTGGCTCAAATTAATGGGGTAATCGTCGCTTTCTCTGTCTGAATCGCTCTCGCTGCTGGTGTAAACAATGGGGAAATGTGAGGAGCCTTTCAACCTGTGACGTCACGCTACTTCCGGTACAGGCAAGGCTTTTTTTTATCAGCGACCAAAAGTTGCAAACTTCATCGTTGATGTTCTCTACTAAATCTTTTCAGCAAAAATATGGCAATATCGCGAAATAATCAAGTATGACACATAGAATGGATCTGCTATCCCCGTTTAAATAAAACAATTTCATTTCAGTAGGCCTTTAAGGCCCAGCACAAATTGCTGCAGTGTGTGTGTGTGTGTGTGTGTGTCTGTGTCTACCTCGGCCTCTTTCTGTAGCAATATCTGGTCTTTATCCATCACATCCTCATCCACAGCTCTGCAGGAAACATTCCACAATAAAACTTGGAGAACTGCTAAAATCAGATTTTAAAAAATTTTTTTTTACATAAAAGTGTCTCACCGTCCCGCTTTCTTCAGCCTCTCTGAGCGGAAATTCTCATAATGCAGGTCCTGAGTAACCTCCTGGAGGTCTTGCATGTGCGTCCTACAACAAAGTATGTTTCTATGTAATTATGTCTTCAGACTCTAGAGGGCTGTGGCGCTTTGCTGCAAGTTTTAAAAGCCATTTTGTCAAGGGTCACTTGGCTTTCCCTCCCTGTATTTTTAATGCACTCTTATTGATGGGGTGACTCACACAAGCATGGTGCGGAGTTTGAGGAAGTCATTGTGCTCTGGATTCTCCACCTCCACAACTCCCCACGGGTACAGACGTCCACGGATCTTCTTTCCTTTCACCTCGATCAGCTGGTTGGAGCCAATGACAGCAAAAGGGACGCTCGCCTGGGGGGAAGAAATGCAAGCAGATAAATGTGGGTGCAAGAGAAGATCAACAATGTTTCATAACACCCTATATCCGCTCACCTTGAGGACTCTCGATTGCTCTTTGAACTCCTCGTCCTCGTCAGAGTCCGCATCGGGTAGCTGATAGATTTTAATTCCGTGTTCTGCAATCTCATCCAGGATCTGATAAGTGGAAACAAAGGAAAGGGGTGAGGCAGACAGGGTCATGACCTCTCGGGCGCTCCCTTCTTGACGCCTGCAGGTGTCTGCTCTCCAACTCAGAGCCAAAAATGTTTAATAATAAAACTAATCCTCCAAGGAGCATCTTAAGCTGCTGACAATATAGTGCTCTTTGTTTGAAGCATGCTGGCTCTCATGAAGAAAATACAGCTGCGGTTCTGAGCCATAAACAGAGAATAAGGAGGCCGTGCAGAGTAATAAGTGGGTGGGAGCACGTATGTATGTTGTTGCAGCAACACATCTCATTAAAACCCCAATGTAGGATACGAGTGGGCTGAAAGAAAGGGGGCAGCAGGGAAAAAATAGGCCTTGTGGAGTGTCTTTAAAACCGAAAGAGTCTTTAAGTTCTCACAGTGTTCCATTCAAAGGCCAGTTAAAACAAAGGAGCTTTCTTTATCCCTGCCTAGGGACACACGTCACTATTTATTATTCTTAACATCAAGGCAACATTTGTCTTTTGTTTTCTCAAGCGCATACAGTTATTGTAATGCAACGGAGCCAAGAAACTGCGAGCGTTGTTTTCCTGACTTTTTGAGCCACTTTCATGTAGTGAAGAGTATGAAAGGACAGGGTGAGTCAGCCCTGATCCCGGGAAGTGAGAGCAGGTTTTCCTACGGAGTGGAGCTCCTGTTTGCGCACTTGTTATGGCTGCAGATTGTTTTTTCAGTGAGCTATATATGCGTGGTCTACGTGTGTGTGTGTGTGTGTCTGTGTGTGTGTGTGTGTATTGGGAGGGTTGAGTATTGTTGTGGTTGCTGATGTAAAAACAAACAAGCATCAGAGAGTGTGACTCCAGACCAATGGGTTCTTCTGCAATGTAGAGGGGGGACAAACATCAGTTTGGTGAAACAGTAGTTACTGGAAAATCTATACTTTTTGAGAAAACAAACAAGAGTCAAACAATAGCCGGAAAGAAAGAAACTAAAACAAAACAAAAAAGCAGTCCCACAGGGTAGCCATTTGGGGAACATTTGTTAATTTCTTGATGGCACAAGGGAATTATATTCTAATGAAAAACAAGTCAAAAGCGAAACATCAAAGTGTTACAATACCTACAATATATCTTTACTTGAATATGGTCCAGCACAAAAGCTCTCTTCCTGTCTCGCAATTGATTGTTATTTTGTCAATTACATTATCAATAAACACCAGTGAGTGCCTTCCATTGGCAGCCATACTTGCCCAAACTACAACACTGCCTCCACCATGATGTGGTAATCTTTGGATAATGAGCAGTCCCCAAGTTTACAAGTTGTGGTTTTTTTTAAACATTATATCAGGTTAGATCAGTGGTGTGAAACGTACGGCCCACGAGCCGGATCAGGCCCGAAAACAGGTTTTATCCGGAACCATGATAAACATTCTGAATTTATGTGATCCATCCATTATTTTGTCGATAATCTTATTTATCTCACCATCTGAAATATACCTTACGTCACTAATTATTATTTATTTATTTTTAATGTTATTAGTTATGGAGTATATTGTGAATACATTGAGAACAGGAAGTGAACAAAAGTTCTAGCAACTGCTATGTAAAGGAAAGAGGGTAGAATTAAATAAGCTCTGCTTCTTCCGAACTTGTTGAATAGAGAAACTGGAAATTGTGATAGGTAGATAGAGTTCCCTCAAAAAAAAATTTAATTCCAGCAGCAGTGTACAGAATTGAGATCGAATTTAAAAAGTAAAAAGTAAATAATGGGGGTATAAATGGAAATAAAATAGAAAATATTACAATAAGAATAAAAAATAAAAAGCAACAATAAGAATAAAAAGATAACAGTAAAAATAAGAATATAACAAGAGAAACTAGGCAGTAGTGACCATGTTATGAAAATGTATTGCAATGTATATTGTGGTGTATCATGTTGTATGCATGCATGTTCGAAATAAACACAAACTCAACTCAACAGTCAAATCGTGCTTAAGCAAAAACTGAAAGGTGGTTTTCTAAAAGTTAATGACAGTATTCAGCTACATGTGCAAAGCAAGACTTATAATCATGATTAGGTGCTAGAATCACTGCCTGCCTGTCTCGAAATCCTCATCTCCCGCAGAACTACTTAATCCCCCTTGTCCACCACACTTTCCTCCTTGTAATTGTGTATTTTTGTTGGCGCAGAAAATTTGGCAGCGGGAGCCATCCTGATTTTATGACCGTCCTGTACAGCGAAAAGACAACCCCTTCCACCACTGCTCTCTGAGCTGTTATGCTTGGCTACATATTTCCACTTAGGTGTAAGTCAGGGCAGTGAACAATGCCCTACAAGAGTCCACCTCAGTATTCATTTGAAAAGGAAGCCTGGGCTTCCGGTTAACATTGCTGAACATGAAGCATTGTTTATAGAACGGCATTATGACAAATGTGAGGGTGGAGGCTCATATTTTGCAGCTGGATTTAGTAGAATAGTTTAATTCCAGCAAAATGATTCCCAAAAATACTTCACCTGCACAACTATACATAGATATAATAGATAGATATAAAACAGGGTGGTGGTGCTGCACAAGAGGTCAATAGCAAAACCAGTGATCATTCTGGAAACCTATCATTACAGCGACTTGCGGAAAGATTCATATTTTCATGATTTCTTCCACAAGTGAACCCACGAAAAACCCAAGATCAAAAGAAAGCTGTAGAAACAACGCAGTAAAGAAATACAAAAAAGGGGGCATGGCTGTGGTCAAATGTGACCCCACGCACTAGAACACAAAGTTGAAATCACACTTCTGTGGCCAATTGTTGAAGACAGAGCCGAGCCTCTTCTGGGCCGGCCAACCACAGGGAACAATACTTGGAAGTAGAATCAAGCTCCGGAGTGTTCTTAGGAAATCAACAAAGCAAAGAGCGAGAAGAAAAAATCTTGATAGAAGACTTGAAGTGGCAGACCGCCACTGAGGTTCACTAATTACATTCTGCAAATGTACGTTAAAGGTCTCCATCTGATCCCTCAAAATGTACTTCTTCCTCAGGAATGTGCACCACAAAAGAAGCAAAGCAAGACATAAATGACTGAAAAGAGCGACAACAACTATAAGCACCTTAAGTAGTATTTACGTAACATCACAGCTGCCTGAGAGCTTCTGCAGAGGCACCATTGGGATTACAGCCGTATGCACCTGGAGAGCAACTTTCTGATCATGTTTCAATATGATAAAAACACCTTGAGGGAGGTTATCCAAGTGCAATCACATCCACTGCTACTCAAGCGCCAAGTAGAGAGTAATATATCAATGCGGAGATTCCTGTAGATCCTAGAAACTAACATTATCTGAAATATTATGAGAAAGAATGTTTTCTTTTTATTATGAATCTCATTTGACTGCCATTTCAGGCACATTTACATGCTGTGCTGCCCATGAAAACATACTTTATACTGTAAAAAGTACCGTGCAGAAGTCTTACGCCAGCATTAACTTTTTTTCATTTTGACGGATACAAAATGGATTTCAACAAAACGTTGTAGACGCCTTACGGGTTATCACGAGATAAATGTACTGATTAAAGAATATATTTTCAGTGATTCACACTTTGATTTTGCGATTGCACGTGACCGGGCAAGCAGTTTTCGATGCTTCTGATTACTGTATTTTGCCGTGTTTTAACAGTGGGATCACATTGATGACAATGTGTGCCGAAGTTGGATTAGCCGCTAAACTACTGCTTAAAGACAACGCCATTTTGACATTACTACTCGGTTGTATTCAAGAACCACAATAGTAAACTGTAAATTACAATTCATCCTAACTGATTATTTTGTATGAACGCGGCTGTCTGTGTAACAATGATTTACAAACCTGCTCAGTGGCCTTGTGGTTAGAGTGTCTGCACTGAGATCGGTAGGTCGTGAGTTCAAACCCAGGCCGAATCATACCAAAGACTATAAAAATGGGACCCATTACCTCCCAGCTTGGCACTCAGCATCAAGGGTTGGAATTGGGGGTTAAATTACCAAAATGATTCCCAAGCGTGGCCACCGCTACTGCTCACTGCTCCCCTCACCTCCCAAGGTGGAACAAGGGGATGGGTCAAATGCAGAGAGTAATTTCACCCCACCTAGTGTGTGTGTGACTATCAGTGGTACATTAACTTTAACATACAGGGATGATATTCAATTCAAGATTGCTCCTCCACTATCCCAATTTTTTAGATGTTTTACAATATACAGTATGTCCAATCACAACTAAAAATGTTCATTAAAGCTCTGATCCTTGAATTGGTGTAACCAAAAAGTGGGCAGCCTAAGACAACTCTCTTGGTTGCTTTTTTGGGTCCGTTCCTGTCTCTGGCCGTGCGGCCCACCAACCCAACAACAACACTGTTTTTTTTGTTTTGTTGTTTGTCTATGCATTGTGCAATCATATGTGCACAATATGTATTATTTATTGCACATTTTTAGGTTTTTGTTGTGTTTTACTTTGTAGCTGTAGTAATGGCACCACTGAAGTGGCAGCTGGTTGCATCAGCTCTGTGTACTTGTATTATATTTTGTGTTCTTTGATGTTTCCCTCTTGATTGCATGTGTTTAAAAATTGTTTTTTGTGGACTTTTTGTATCTGCACTGCAACCACATAATTTTCATATTGTGGGATGAATAAAGTCTATATTATCCTATCGTTATAACCACATTATATATTTTTAAAATAATGTGAAACAAGCTATATCAGCAGTTTTCCTGTTTTTAAATCAAAACAAAAACAATGTAAACATGCGGATGGTATATTGTGGCTCAAGTGCTTTTACCATGTTGAAATCCCGCACAATCCACAAGACTATAAGGCTGCAAAGTAGGAGCCTGGAGGTGCTTCTCTCTCCACTTATCGCCATCTTTGCCAACAAGTCTTGAATTATTTCACCAGAATTTTTGCCCTGTCCGAGTTTTTTACCTGTAAGCTGTCTAAAAGCACAGTAAATGTTATACTTGTATAGGGCAGTATTTCCAGATTCACACAAAGATGGCGGGAGCTGCCATGCAAGGCCCTAACCACGAGTAAGGGTGAAGTGTCTTGCTCAAGGACACAACAAACGTGACTAGGATGGCGGAAGCCGGGGATCGAAACAGAAACCCTCAGGCACGGCCGCTCTATTATTTTTTTGTTTGTTTGTTTTTTGTTTGCTCCATGCTTTTTTAACCTGTAAAGCACTTTGGTGCAATCTAAAAAGTTGTTGAAAATGTGCTATATAAATAAAGTTTACTTGACTTGACTTGACTCTATCAACCGAGCTTTGTCGTCCCCACTAGGGTGATGTCTTTGCTGATGACGTGATCATGTTATCATGACGTGTTAATGTTAGTTAGTTAGTTTCAGTTTATTTCGAACATGCATACAATGCAATTACAATGTAATGCATAACATATTTCCAGTTGTTTCATTACAGCACGTCCGAAAAGGAGGGCATAACAGTCAAGCACTCAGTCCACGGCCTAAAAGACAGTAACATCTTGGCAGGCTTCCAGGGTCAGGAAGACCCTGCACCGCCTTCTTATCGAGTTTTTCCAAGCGATACAGAGCCGGTCGAGGTGAACCGCCTCAGATGAAACACATAGTGCTTGAACAGTCACAGTTTTATCTATCAATTTATTTCGGCAGTCGTCGTAGTCAACACTAAACCTCTTTTCTACCCCTTAAAAATGCTTTATATTCAGCAATGTTAAAGGCCTACTGAAAGCCACTACTACCGACCACGCAGTCTGATAGTTTATATATCAATGATGAAATTAACATTGCAACACATGCCAATACGGCCGGGTTAACTTATAAAGTGACATTTTAAAATTCCCGGGAAATATCCGGCTGAAACATCGCGGTATGATGACGTATGCGCGTGACGAAGTCCGAGTAACGGAAGTTATGGTACCCCGTAGAATCCTATACAAAAAGCTCTGTTTTCATTTCATAATTCCACAGTATTCTGGACATCTTTTGCAATTTTTTTAATGAACAATGAAGGCTGCAAAGAAGACAGTTGTAGGTTGGATCAGTGTATTAGCAGCGGACTACAGCAACACAACCAGGAGGACTTTGTTGGAGCGCTAGCCGCGCTAGCCGCGCTAGCCGCCGACTTCACCTTGACTTCCTACGTCTCCGGGCCGCCAAACGCATCGGGTGAAGTCCTTCGTCCTTCTGCCGATCGCTGGAACGCAGGTGAGCACGGGTGTTGATGAGCAAATGAGGGCTGGCTGGCGTAGGTGGAGAGCTAATGTTTTTAGCATAGCTCTGTGCAGTCGGGTTGCTAAGTTAGCTTCAATGGCGTCGTTAGCACAGCATTGTTAACCTTCGCCAGCCTGGAAAGCATTAACCGTGTATTTACATGTCCACGGTTTAATAGTATTGTTGATTTTCTATCTATACTTCCAGTCAGGGGTTTATTTCTTTTGTTTCTATATGCAGTTAAAGCAAGATGCTATCACGTTAGCTCGTAGCTAAAGCATTTCGCCGATGTATTGTCGTGGAGATAAAAGGCACTGAATGTCCATTTCGCGTTCTCGACTCTCATTTTTAAGAGGATATAGTATCCGAGGTGGTTTAAAATACAAATCTGTGATCTACAATAGAAAAAGGAGAGTGTGGAATCCAATGAGCCAGCTTGTACCTAAGTTACGGTCAGAGCGAAAAAAGATACGTCCATCGCTGCCTCTCAAGTCATTCACTGTAACGTTCCTCATCTACGAATCTTTCATCCTCGCTCAAATTAATGGGGTAATCATCACTTTCTCGGTCCGAATCTCTCTCGCTCCATTGTAAACAATGGGGAATTGTGAGGAATACTAGCTCCTGTGACGTCACGCTACTTCCGGTACAGGCAAGGCTTTTTTTTATCAGCGAGCAAAAGTTGCGAACTTTATCGTCGATTTTCTCTACTAAATCCTTTCAGCAAAAATATGGCAATATCGCGAAATGATCAAGTATGACACATAGAATGGATCTGCTATTCCCGTTTAAATAAAAAAAAATCATTTCAGTAGGCCTTTAACCTCTTGTCTAGGTACAATGCTCCTGTTTCTCCTTCACCTCATGATGCCCACACACATGATCATAACTATACTTGTATGCTCCAAACTGATTAGTAACACACAAAAATAAGACAAAACATATAATCCCAACTACACATGCACAGGTCAACCTAAAGGTTCAGATTTTTTTCATAAAAGGTTGGTAGCGGCATGATCTGTGGCTGCATAATTGCTGCGATTCACTGAGGGGATACATGAATTCCAACATGTGCCACAACTTTGTGAAAAAGCCCAGAATGATCTTCTCCTTGGGAAACTGGACAGCAAACTGGCCTCAATACACCTCTGAGATGACAAAGTGCCTTGCTGAGGCAGCTGAAGGTGATGAAGTGGCCAACTATGTCTCGGCCAACTATGTCTCTGCCAACTAAGCACCTCAAGCAGACGCTTGAGCACAAGGTGTCTTACATCCACCATCAGAAGTGTTATCAAGCTTACTGTCATCACAAGTAACATGGCTCATTGTTCCGCCATTGTTGTCTGGAATACAAGATACTGGCGCATACGCTCTATTAAAAAACAAAACAAAAAAAAACCTGTACTTTTGGCAATATTTAGACAGGAAAAATAGTGATTAACTTGTAAAATTGTCACTTTAATACCTGTTTTCTAAAGTTTTCTTCGTTAATGATTATTAAATGTGTAAAAAATGTGAACTGACAAAAGTCTGCGAGGATGGGGGAGGCTCAACAATACCTAAGCGGAGGAGGGTACAAACACACACAGTCACAACTAACTGGCAGCTCGCCCACAATCTGAACTGGTATAATCTTGTGTCAAATCCATGGGAAAAAAAGAGTTAAGGGGAGGAGCAGCGCCACAAGTGATTTTCGCATCTTCCGCACATCTGAGCTGCACACAGACTCCCATAAAGCAGTGCTGTAAGAAACAGTACCTTTGTGTGAACAGGATTAAAGACATTCATGCACATTCCAGATAGATCCCAGCAGGTTTGAGGCAGACTGGACTAGAACAGCTGGATTTGTTCTAAAGGAAAGTAAAGGGGAAGTCAGCTGGTAAAGTGAATGTGTCACATGACTTAACAGTAATCAACGTGCTCACACACTTCACTCCCTCCTATTGTCTTGGTTTAAGTCTTAGCACTGTTGAGACCACCCACTTCTCCTTGTGATCAAAGAGCATAGAGAGGAACAATCGAGCTATTCAAGTAATCTTGTATTTAAAGCAGATTTAGAATGGGACAGTGTGTGGCAGGCATTATTCTTGCACACATCACCCTGTTGTTGGCTATACAAGTCAGAAGTCTCAGGAAATAGCGGTCATTCTACATGAAGGAGGAAACCTGTAGTTTTTCACGCCGTATTTCACCACAGAGCGGATTATTGTGCGCAAAAATGTACCTTGCTTGATATTTGTTTGTTTTAAAATCTGCAGAGACTCAGACCATGATTTGGCGCAATGACTGCGGGAAGTCAGAAAAATAAATACATTTGTGTGTTTAAAATGGTGGCAATAAAATGAGTAGGAATGGGCTGACCATGGCCTCCACCACTAACACACAATACTAAAAAAATCAACTTGGATACATTTTAGAGTAGTCAGTGTGCATCTTATCTCCTGAAATGACTCAACACACAGCTATTATTGTCAAAATAGTTGACAATACATGATTACCTACAGTCAGGCATGAATTGTGATAGCATCATGGTCTGGGGCTGCATGAGTGCTGCCTTTCATTGGAGGAATAAATCATTATCAAGTACTGCAATAATGTGAAGCAAATAATGATCCCCCGCCTTTGCAAACAGTTTTCCAATATGATAAGGAGCCTAAAAAACACCTACAAGTGACAAGTGCCTTGCAGAGGAAGGTCAGTGGCCGAGTACAGGTACAGTATGTCGTCTTCAGACCTAAACCTAGCACCTGTGGCTGTCGGGCATCCTCCTGTGGAGGGTGGAGGAGCACGAGGTATCTAACATACACCAGCTCTACCAGTAATGTCGCCATGGAGGACTGGAAGAGTATTCCAGTAACAAACTGTCCACGCCCAAGAAGATTAAGGCAATTCTAGATAACGATGATGCTCACACCAAAAATAAACTTTGGACACATTTTGGACATGTTCACTTGCGTTACCAGCTATTTAGACAATAATGGATGTGTGTAGAGTAATTTTAAGTGGAAACTTAGCTAAGCTGACACAGACTAAGTAATAACCAAATATATATTTATATATATATTTGTTATTGTACCTGGAGAAGATATAATAAAATGGTTGCTAATATCCATCCATTTTCTACCGCTTGTCCCGTTCGGGGTTGCGGGGGGTGCTGGAGCCTATCTCAGCTGCATTATTAATATGTGAGAGGTAAACTCACTTTTGTAAGATGCTGGATATTTTCTTCTTGCACTTTCTGTTTTTACTAAAAAAGTTTGCTGCAATTTGCAAAATGTTGATGCAGCCTGCAGGTTCCAGCGAATTGCAAAAAGGTGTTTATTCTGACCAAGCAAACAAGTGTTTTCGTCAGATGCAACAAATTTGCATTCACAGACCACCAAATGTTCTAAAAAGGTTGCTGGAAGAATTTAATTCACCCCTCCCCAAGACAGACACGTTATTTGCAGTGCCAGTCTCTCCACAGGTGCAGCATGCATGCACACACGGTTTTGCCTGCTACAAAAAAACATGGTAGAAAAAACTTTGTTAACGGTCCTCATCATTTGTTTTGCTTTTAATTGCATTTCTAAAGCGTCATGGTCATAATCACCTGTTATGTAATGACATCATTACATACCATTCCCACTGGAAACCACGACCGTGTCAAAGTCCTGTGGGAAACACTTGACCAAAATTTGCCTAAAAACAGTAAACATCATCTTTTAATTCCATAATGAAAATCTCAAATTAGAAAATGCATGATTAAACTGTGTAAAGACTGCACAGTTGAAAAATAGTTGTATTGGTAGCCCATGGGGACTTTTTTGTAGCTATTATACAACAAAGATATAAATTGTTGTAATCTGACACAGCAAAAAATATAACAATACGTCATAATACGTTTTATTACAAATCTTATGTATATTTAGGCCAGATCTTTGCACCAGTACATCAGCCCTTTAACATTTACTGTATTAGGAATATGGCTCATGCTATGCAATTTTTTCAAAACAAAATAACTGACATAATTGGAGGATATGGCCATTCAAAGGGTTTAAATAAAACTGAACATGACATGTTAGCTATTTTTTTAGTCAGAACTGAAGTTAATTTAGAAATTTGAGCAAAACTCGTACAAAAAACTATGAATCCAAAATGTTTTTACATGCTTAACTCTGAGGACCTTTTTGTCCTAAATCCACTCTATGGCTATACAATTATTACCCAATGTATCGTTGATATAGGAAAGTATTTCAAATGAAAATATTCAAATTAAACATGAAAAAAAACCTAAGGGAAAATTATTTTATTTGGAGTAACAACCAGTTATGGCCAAAAATAGAACAAAGATTTACCTCAAAGGACAAAAAAGTCCCCAATATACCCTTAGGGTTAGTTAAAGCTTAAAAGTTCTACTATTGTAGTTGAAGAAAACTTGGTGACAAAACAGGCTGGTATGATCTACTCAGGATAAAAATGTGTTCCTGCAGGGCCACAGGATTTTTTCACACAGCAGCGCATGCTCGAGTGCATTGTGGAGACGACATCGAGTCAGACAATGAGGGGAAAACTGTGACTGCGCCCCCGGCCGGGGGTGAAATACGGCAGCTGAGCGGCCAAACGTGAGAGAGGGAGGATAGGTCAGGGCCCAGCGTGGGGGAGACAGTGAAGCGGGGCAACGTTGATGGGGAGGAGGGACAAAAAGGTGGCTGAGAGAATAAATGAGGGGGGATGAGGACATGGAAGGGGATAGAGGAAACAGAAGGCAGCAGAGAGGAAAAAGAGCTATTACTATTGTCAATTGCCTTAAAGGGAAACTTCGGTTTTTTTCAACCTGGGCCCTGTTTTCATAATTTTTTCTGTATATTTGAGTGCTGGATAAAACATTTTTTGAGGTCGCGCCAGTATTGAGCAGGGCAGGCAGCCTCCAGCCCAGCTAACGCTCGTACACAGGGCAACTGGCTCTCGTCAAAATTCGGCCTATAAACATGCATTTTTTTCACACTGACAGGCTCAGATAGTTACAATGAGTGTCCGACAACATACTAGAAAGGAGAAATTAACGTATGTCTCTACCTTTAGCTGGAGATCGCTGTGTGTTGTGAGCTGTGTCCAAATCTCACCACGCTACAAATCTCGTTCCGAAATCTCGCGATAACTCGCGACAAAACACCGGTGGAAAAACAGTTACCTGACTGAGGTGAAGAGAGATGACTGAAGTGATTTTCTGTTGGATTACCGAAGACTGTTATTTTAGTTTTATAGTGGAGGCAGAAAATCACTTCAGTCATCTCTCTTCACCTCAGTCAGGTAACTGTTTTTCCACCGGTGTTTTGTCGCGAGTTATCGCGAGATTTCGGAACGAGATTTGTAGCGTGGTGAGATTTGGACACAGCTCACAACACACAGCGATCTCCAGCTAAAGGTAGAGACATACGTTAATTTCTCCTTTCTAGTATGTTGTCGGACACTCATTGTAACTATCTGAGCCTGTCAGTGTGAAAAAAATGCATGTTTATAGGCCGAATTTTGACGAGAGCCAGTTGCCCTGTGTACGAGCGTTAGCTGGGCTGGAGGCTGCCTGCCCTGCTCAATACTGGCGCGACCTCAAAAAATGTTTTATCCAGCACTCACATATACAGAAAAAATTATGAAAACAGGGCCCAGGTTGAAAAAAACCGAAGTTTCCCTTTAACGCTTGTGCAGGAAAATAGGAGGAATTGGGTTCTCTAACCCTTGTGACCTCTGGTTTTGAGCAGTAACACAAAGAAGAAAATAGTTTTAGGTGGAACCAGTGGCTTTAATCCAACAGGTTAGATTAATTCACTGAAACTTCACTTTGGGCCATCATTTCAATATATTCTTCAGATCTACGTAAAGGAAGGTACAGCCTTGCATCATCTCCACTCCAGGAAAACTTTTTTGTTAAAAGCTTGTAAAATGTGCTCGTTTATTTAAAAAAAACAACACCACCACATTACAAACATTCATTGCAGCATAGAATTCTACAAACCCCGTTTCCATGAGTTGGGAAATTGTGTTAGATCCCACCTCCAAAGACATGCACCTGGGGATAAGTTGATTGGCAACACTAAATTGGCCCTAGTGTGTGAATGTTGTCTGTCTATCTGTGTTGGCCCTGCGATGAGGTGGCGACTTGTCCAGGGTGTACCCCGCCTTCCGCCCGATTGTAGCTGAGATAGGCTCCAGCGCCCCCCGCGACCCCGAAGGGAATAAGCGGTAGAAAATGGATGGATGGATGGTAAATATAAACGGAATACAATGATTTGCAAATCCTTTTCAACCGATATTCAATTGAATGCACTACAAAGACAAGATATTTGATGTTCAAACTCATAAACTTTTTTTTTTTTTTTGCAAATAATAATTAACTTAGAATTTCATGGCTGCAACACGTGCCAAAGTAGTTGGGAAAGGGCATGTTCACCACTGTGTTACATGGCCTTTCCTTTTAACAACACTCAGTAAACGTTTGGGAACTGAGGAGACACATGTTTTAAGCTTCTCAGGTGGAATTCTTTCCCATTCTTGCTTGATGTACAGCTTAAGTTGTTCAACAGTCCGGGGGTCTCCGTTGTGGTATTTTAGGCTTCATAATGCGCCACACATTTTCAATGAGAGACAGGTCTGGACTACAGGCAGGCCAGTCTAGTACCCGCACTCTTTTGCTATGAAGCCACGTTGATGTAACACGTGTCTTGCTGAAATAAGCAGGGGTGTCCATGGTAACGTTGCTTGGATGGCAACATATGTTGCTCCAAAACCTGTATGTACCTTTCAGCATTAATGGCGCCTTCACAGATGTGTAAGTTACCCATGTCTTGGGCACTAATACACCCCCATACCATCACAGATGCTGGCTTTTCAACTTTGCGCCTATAACAATCCGGATGGTTCTTTTCCTCTTTGGTCCGGAGGACACGACGTCCACAGTTTCCAAAAACAATTTGAAATGTGGACTCGTCAGACCACAGAACACTTTTCCACTTTGTATCATTCCATCTTAGATGAGCTCAGGCCCAGCGAAGCCGACGGCGTTTCTGGGTGTTGTTGATAAACGGTTTTCGCCTTGCATAGGAGAGTTTTAACTTGCACTTACAGATGTAGCGACCAACTGTAGTTACTGACAGTGGGTTTCTGAAGTGTTCCTGAGCCCATGTGGTGATATCCTTTACACACTGATGTCGCTTTTTGATGCAGTACAGCCTGAGGGATCCGAGGTCACGGGCTTAGCTGCCTACGTGCAGTGATTTCTCCAGATTCTCTGAACCCTTTGATGATATTACGGACCGTATATGGTGAAATCCCTAAATTCCTTGCAATAGCTGGTTGAGAAAGGTTTTTCTTAAACTGTTCAACAATTTGCTCATGCATTTGTTGACAAAGTGGTGACCCTTGCCCCATCCTTGTTTGTGAATGACTGAGCATTTCATGGAATCTACTTTTATACCCAATCATGGCACCCACCTGTTCCCAATTTGCCTGTTCACCAGTGGGATATTCCAAATAAGTGTTTGATGAGCATTCCTCAACTTTATCAGTATTTATTTCCACCTTTTCCAACTTCTTTGTCACGTGTTGCTGGCATCAAATTCTAAAGTTAATGATTATTTGCAAAAAAAAAAGTTTATCAGTTTGAACATCAAATATGTTGTCTTTGTAGCATAATCAACTGAATATGGGTTGAAAATGATTTGCAAATCATTGTATTCCGTTTATATTTACATCCAACACAATTTCCCAACTCATATGGAAACGGGGTTTGTAGTGAAAAGGTATACCAGAGTTACCCATTTAAACCAGATGTGCATCATTCTCTACCTGACATAAATAACAGCAAAGCTGATGGAAAGTCCTACACAGGATATGACTGCAAGGTTCTAGACTGAGAGGATCAGCCACTTAATATACTGTTCCCTCCTCCCCACAAGTTATGAGCAAGAGACGACCCCAACCCTGCTGATGGATTTTAGAGTAAATTAAAAAAAAATAAAAAGCCAGATGTAGCTGGAGGTTGGGGGAGGAGGGGTCACTGCCAGGAGAGGAAATAAGAGGACTGTGTGAGAAACAATCAAAAATTAGAAAAAAAACCCACTTTTTTCCCAACTTTGTCTATGAGCGTAAGCTGCTTGAGGCAACAGGTTGTCTCCAGACATGGGCTATGACACATGGCAGGAAACCTATATTGTTCTGTACAATCTGTTTCCCCCCGTTATAAGAGAAAGTGCATGCTGAGGTGGGGACACGAGGGTGTCACATTTACCTTAAAGACAAATGTCCGGCAAAAAAACAAATGTGGGAGAAATTCTGCAGGTTATGAATCACCCTGTAGCGTTCTAGCAGATTTATGACTGTGGGCATCAATACCTCCAAAAAAGGCTTATTGCTTGCTTTAATAGACTTCATGACAGGATGTATACGTGCACCCATAAGAACCACTTAAAATAATCTGATCCAAACAACAAATGCCACTTGCTCAACTAAGAAAAGCTTACAAATATGAATTTAACTTTAATTGGAGATATTGTTTTGCCGTGGTTGTTTGTTGATTGATTGTTGATCAATCAACTCCTTGTCATCTTTTTAACATCCAGGCAAAAGCTACAATATTTAAATGCCTCCCTGGGAAGCATTATCACCATCAGCCGCGGAACAAATTACAGCTGGGCTCTGATAAACTCTGTGCTTTCAAGCGAAAAAGCCTGAGCTTTTAGTTTGGTAGTAAGCACGCTCGCCTTTCATGCCGGCGACCAGGCTTTGCGTCCCGCTGAGAGTAGTAGGAAAAACAACGCAGCTCAAACCTTTTGGCCACCTTAGCTTTTGAAATTTGACAGACGGGCCTGGCGAGCACATGATGCATTTCAAAGCATATCATATCTATTGGAACTATTAGTACACTTCCCAAACATGGACTATTTAATTATAATACATCTATTTTGAACATTATCATATCAGAACCTCAAAGAAACATACAAATGGTAAAACAGGGTTAACATTCTCTTTCAGTGGGAGCAGTGTTGTTGATCCCCCTTTATTGCCAGTGCGTCGAAGTCTAGTTTTGTTGTGGCAATTTTCAAAACAGATATTTGCTCAATTCTGTTCTACTATTTGGTGGGCAAAATTAAAAAGAACAATAGGCCTGATGTGGCCGGCCGGCCGTATTTTGCCTATCCCTGCGATATAGACTACAAACTGCTACACTAGGTCTCCTTTTTAATTTTCTTTGCACTTTGCTGCTTTACTTTTATGTTAATATGAACCGCCACTCATGATAACTTTGTCACCAAGCTTCTACTCTTTTGACAAGTGACTGAAGACGTCGGTGGACGGTTTATGACGATTTTACCCAGAATACATTTGGGAGACAATACAGTCGATACACTTGTAAATTTGCACGTCGCAAAGTGAAATGTGAGAGTGAAAACAAAGCCAGTCATACAGCACAACATTTTATTCATTTTTTTACACCTATAAATCATTAAAGTCAGTCAAGTTTTTAACAACCATGACTCACCCTGACTGGGGTAGTAACCTATAGGTCCACATACGTCCAACTGATTTATTGGCTTAGATAGTGATAAAGCTGCCTGATCCTAACTCCTTCTGACCCAAGCCATGAGAGAGCGCCACCTTCCTCAGCCAAGAGCCAGATCAGGGGCCCGGCACCACCATGTCCCCACCCCGCGCCCCGGGCCTCACCTCCCAAGACTCCCCCGCTCCCAATAGCTCCACTCCCGACCACCATCTTGCTTGACCAGGGGTAGAGAACCTATGGCTCGGGAACCAGATGTGGCTCTTTTGATGACTATCTCTGGCTTGCAGATAAATCTTAACGTCTTAAAACTAAGGTTGTGAGGGATAACCTATGCGACCAGATATTAGGTTTGACAAGCAAGCAGCTCGCTGCGTCAGTAGCAGCCACCACAATCGATAAAAATCAGCTCTGTATTTTTAGGTAATTGACTGTGGAAACATGAACCCGGTATTGCGCAACACTAGCAATCGTTTGACACCTTGTCTTTAAACACGAGAGCCGGGAATGCACATGCTCCCTTAGCTTACCTTACTGAAGACGATAATATACAGCAGCAGCGCTGCTTTTAAGTCAGCAATCTTTCTCTCCATGGTAGCAAAAGCTATGTTTATTACAAGTATCACTGAAGGATGAGAACAGATAAACATGCTACACAACACATCATAGGAGGATACAATAAGTCATGCTCAACGGCATTAAAGGGGAACAGCACTTTTTGGGGAATTTTGCATATCATTTATAACCCTTATATTTTTATGCATTCTAACTCGAAAAATAAACGCTAGCAAAAGTCAGCTAGCAATAGAGCTAATGGGAGTCATTGTCTAGTCTGCGTATAAAGCGCTCTAAAAAACATCCAAACACCTCCATCAACGTTTTATATACACGTTAGAATATATGTAACATAATATTTACGTATTTTGTCATTTTAAGCATACAGCTGAGGCGGCATATTACCGTATTTTTCGGACTATAAGTCGCAGTTTTTTTCATAGTTTGGCCGGGGGTGCGGTTTATACTCAGGAGCGACTTATGTGTGAAATTATTAACACATTACCGTAAAATATCAAATAATATTATTTAGCTCATTCACGTAAGAGACTAGACGTATAAGATTTCATCTGATTTAGCGATTAGGAGTGACAGATTGTTAGGTAAACGTACAGCATGTTCTACATGTTATAGTTATTTGAATGACTTTTACCATAATATGTTACGTTAACATACCAGGCACGTTCTCAGTTGGTTATTTATGCGTCATATAACGTACACTTATTTAGCCTGTTGTTCACTATTCTTTATTTATTTTAAATTGCCTTTCAAATGTCTATTCTTGGTGTTGGGTTTTATCAAATAAATGTCCCCAAAAAATGCGACTTATACACCAGTGCGACCTATATATGTTTTTTTCCTTCTTTATTATGCATTTTCGGCCGGTGCGACTTATACTCCGGAGCGATTTATACTCCGAAAAATACGGTAATTCCACAGACGCATCATGACGTTCGCTTTTTCCTTTAAGAATAACAACAACGACTAATCATGACAGACTTCATGAGAGCCAACGATGACTACTTTGGGACAAATGATAATCCAGAACCTTATATTTTTGAGACAGAATATAAGGAAGATGAGCTACAAGTTTTAGAAGTTGAGTGATAAGCAGATCAAGCAAGTAGCATTATTGCTAAGTGCGAAACAAGGAATACAAATTACGAACATAATAAAACAATCACTAACCTGAACTGTGCAATGTCTGCTCTCATTGGGATGTCAACAGGTGGGATGTTCATATCTTTCCGTTTCGATGAAGATTTAATCATAATAACTGAGTGAGTGAATTATATTTATATAGCGCTTTTCTCTAGTGACTCAAAGTGCTTTACATAGTGAAACCCAATATCTAAGTTACATTTAAACCAGTGTGGGTGACACTGGGAGCAGGTGGGTAAAGTGTTTTGCACAAGGACACAACGGCAGTGACTAGGACAGCGGAAGCGGGAATCGAACCTGGAACCCTGAAGTTGCTGGCACGGCCACTCTACCAACCGAGCTATGCCGCCCCAATAATCCTCACACAAGTTAAAAAAGAAAAGGAGAAAAAAAAGCGTTTTTTTTCATGTCTTTCTTGCCATCTTCGGGTCTTAGTTGACCAACTTATCCGTTTATGGCCACAACCTTCTATGATACAAGTGAAATACATGATTTATAACCTAGAATTATCTTTCACCAAGTTAGACGCAATGTATCAGCTCACCGGCTCAGTATGTAAATAGCTGCGTAAGCTAGTTACCTCTCTGTGATCAATGCACTGCTAAAAGTAGTTCCTCTGCATTAGCCCTTGTAATAACAATATTGTTAGCGGGCGCAAAGGTTTACTCCCATGCAATGTTAGCCAACTCGTACCTGCCGTATCTTACGAATCTGGACACACCAGTTCCTGTTAGCCAATAAGGCTCCTATATATGCCAGCCCCGCCCATTGTATAGGGCTCTATCATTGTTCTCGGTTGAGTGTTCATGGTCAGTGCTGCTCTACTGAGTAGTGTGTATTTATGTTCTTAGAGGTTTCGTGTCTTGTACACTTCCCAGCTGCTATTGCCTTCTTCTGTTATGAAAAATATTTTACCTGCATTTTGGGGTCACGCCTAACACAAAGCTTCTCATTCCTGACAATTCTAATGCATTTTAATCCATTCCCTACTGTTCAGGTCAGGGTTTGGCTCCAGCTACCTGCAAGGCTTGAGCCACCCACAGTTACACGTGAGGTCAAGAAGTAAACGTTCCGCCTTTTGTATCAAATATTTAATTTCATAGTTTATGTGGATATAACCCTTTTAAAAAAAGATGGCGAAAAGAAAAAAAGTTGACAAGTACGGTACATTTTAGAACAGAAGAATTTGCCTTTGTGGAGAGAGCAGGTTCTGCAGTGTGTCTAATACGCAATGATAACATTTCCTCAATGAAACGGTCAAATGTGAAGAAGTACCTTGACGCACATCGCAAGTATCCAATTAACTATTGGTTCGTGTCAGTATAACAACTTTATTATGAAGAATACATTTACACTTAAAGGGGTGATTTTTTTCGCTCAAAGTTTTGCATTGATTATGCTTTACAGACCATCTTCAAGCCACTTTCCGACCGTCTCTTCAGGATGCGCTCGTTTTGTGGGTGGTCTTATTTACGTAACTCTACTTCGACTGCGTTTTCTCCCCGTCAGCCATGTTGTAGTTTTTAGAGCGTCCATATGGAGTCTACTGACAGATATAAGTTCAAACTATACACTACTTTGTAATAAAAATGGCAACAATGGAGGATGCATGTGCATGTACGAGCCAGTCTGCCCCACAACAAGAGGATGGATACAAAGAAGGATCTTTTTGACTACAGCATCGGACTACAACGGTGGACTGGCGCAAAACGCTTCGGGTAAATTTCCAACATATATGGAGATATCCGCAGATGTCACCGGTCAGACGACATCACAGGACAGTGCAAATTCCAACGGCTCGGTATGAAGGAAAGCAAGATTATATTATATGTATCTTCGCTATGCCTCTAAAGTAAGATTTTACATTTTCGGGAATTTTCGGGGATCCCAAATACACAAATACACCATCAGGTAGAAGAGTTGGTTTTGCATAATAAGTCTCCTTAATATACTCTAAAAATGTTTGTGTTAAAAATGCCTACATTTAGTGTTAAAAATATCACATGGCTCTCACATAAATACATTTAAAATATTTGGGTTTCATGTCTCTCAGTCAAAAAGGTGCTTATTTGTAGTCAAGACACAGTTATTTTGGATACTCAGTTTATCTATACAGCTATACACCATAAATCGACACACTGTAACAGCCATGCTAAGCGGCATGCTTACTGTATGTGGTGGCCATCTTCGGAGGGGCCACTTTCCTATTTGAGGCAATGCTATACAATGTTTTGTATATTGAAAATAAATCACAACTTGCTCCGATTGTTTACTTTACTGTCAACATTAAAAATGGGCTAATACACAAACATTAATTTTTTTTTATAAAAAAAAAAATTCTTACCTAAGAAACATTGTGTCCTTGTTTCAACAATGCGGCGTATTTTACAACCATAAGTGCCAGTATTCTTCATTTTTATGACATCTACATCAATGGAATACCCTGGCACTTTGCCCCTAATAGCTCAGCTCGCCATAGGTACGCAACAGAAAGGAGCGTCACATATCTAGTTATATTTATGCTGTACACAGGCTTCCTTAAAATGCATCTAAGTAAATTTTTTATAGTACTGTATTGTCTCTTGAGTATATATACTGTAATAAACTTGGTTGCTGAAATTTGAGGGACGTATTCACTTTTCTAAGATACTGGGTGGTGACTAAATGCATGTACAGTAAATGAAGAGAGTTCTGGTAAATTAAGAGGGATACAAGTTGAACCCAAGGAGCCAAAGAGGGGGCGAATTGAGTAAGAAGCCCCCCTAGGGGATACATGATGCCAGATAACTTAACTAACTGTCTGTATTTCCTGACAATAATGCTTTTTTTGGGGAACAAAGTGAAAAATAATTGTTGCTAAACAAATGAGAATACCAATAAATAAACATATAATTTACTTGTCCGCAAAGATGTGGCAAAACACTAAATCAAGACAACTAACGTTCTTCTCTGCCAGAGGAATCAAAAAGTCAAATTTGTAGGGCCTGAGTGGGTAGGAGCGAGGGGACCAGTAGTAACAGGAAACAAAGGTTGTGTTTGATACGAAGTGCAACAGGAACACTGGTTAGTGGAGGTCACACAACAAAGCAACACAACATAATACGCTCTGGCTGATCGCTCCCTTTAGAATAAATCTAACAAATGTAGGAATTTCACAATGAATGTGAGAACGTCTCACACCTCCATTGACACTATTACTGCCCTCCAGACAGCCATAACATAGAGGAAACGATGTTTCAGTCCAAATGTAGTAAAGAAAAACACATTATAAAAAAATTGATCGATGATTTAACATTTAACTTCATTGACTTTATTTATCACCAAGAATGTGTGCTACTTTTGTTCTGTCGCCTAAATGCATTTGCTAAAAGAACATGTGTGCAAAATTATATTAAACTGTCGGATGAAAGTAAATTTCAGTGTTACGTGACCTTAAAGTACCACCTTGCAATTCCACAATATGCCTGCCTCTGTGATTTTTTTTTGCAGTTTTGCTGTGCCCTCCAGACAGCCATAACATAGCAGCCAACCAAATTTCCTGTGCAAGCCCCTTTTGACTAGCTGCCCCGGTGCCGACCAGACCACCGGCTCCGGTGCTTGAATGAGGCACAGAGGGGATGGAGCTTTAAAGGGGTAGACTGGGGAGACATCCAATTAAAAAGCCTACAGGTTGAAAGTTGAGTTTGAAAAAGTAATTTGTGTGAGAGAGTAATAACAACAGAGACAGGAAAGCCCCGTGAAGTCAGGCTTTGCGGGGGAGGCGATCAGCTGTGACGTGTGTATTGCACTATCGCGTCCTTCCACCTCTCCACAGCAGGAAGCTGAGGAGTGTGCATGCGGCCTGACACTTGGCTGTGCTCCAAAGGAAAGTATGAGGGACGAGTTGAGACGGAATGAAATTACTTATCTACATTAAAAGTATCCCTGTACATTGGCATTCTCTAAAAAAAACCAGATAAACCATTGAAATAAAACAGGGAAGAACACAGTTTATGCTGTTTTAAATAAAGGACAGCCAGTGAATAAGATGAAACGATAAAATGTGTGAATGTGCATGTGTATCACATTTACCCGTCTCTTCAAGCGCTCCCGCTCCCTCAGCGTCAGTGTATCGGCCTTCGCGATCACAGGAACAATATTAACTTTGCTGTGGATGGCCTTCATAAACTCCACATCCAAAGGCTTTAGACTAGAAAAAAAGATGATCTGATATGAAGGTAAAACATCTGAACTCTGGTGAATACACTGAATAATATAACATTAAAAAAATAACTCAGGTCATCTATAGCAGTGGTCCCCAACCACCGGGCCGCGGCCCGGTACCGGTCCGTGGACCGATTGGTACCGGGCCGCGGCCGCACAAGTAGTTAAAAAAAAAAAAAAAAAAAAAAGGTTTTTTTTTTTTTAATTAAATCAACATAAAAAACACAATATATACTATATATATCAATATAAATCAATACAGTCTGCAGGGATACAGTCCGTAAGCACACATAATTGTATTTCTTTATGACAAAAAAAAAAAAACAAAAACAAAAAAACATTTTTTTTACTACCCCCCCTGGTCCGTGGGACAAATTTTCAAGCATTGACCGGTCCGCAAGTACAAAAAGGTTGGGGACCACTGATCTATAGGTTGCTACTTCCAGGCTACATTAATTAGTGAAATGCAACTCAAGTGTAAACAGATGAAAAACATATTTTCACAGTGACATACAACATAAAATATTAATTTACCCATGTCCAAATGGCGATATGAAGTAGAAGCAGCAGTGCACCCTGTTGTCTACTATATGCCGTCGGTTCAGGCCGCTTTCGTCATGGAGGTACCGCTCAAACTGATTGTCGATATAATGAATGATGGTCTTGAAGCTTCATGAAAAAGAGAATGATGTAATCAGGCAAGACCATATTTAAGTACAGCGGAACCCCTACATTTAAATTCACCTAAGGTTGTACAATAAACTATGCCTCTGAAGTCTCACAAAAAATCCAATCCTGTGACTTGAAAAAGTCAATCCATAAGTGTGTTTGGCTCTGCTTTTGTTTTTGCTTTTTGTGATGCCACCACAGAAGGATAACAAAAAAAGTGTGATAATGACCTTAGATCTAAACCTGATTGCAATTATGGTAGTGTAGCACCAAAAGCAGAACACATGTCTCTGCCAACAATCTTTTATTTTCATCAAATAAAATACTGGTATTTGTTCCGATCTGGCAGCCCTGCTGCCGCCTGTCTGCTTTTTGTTGCAGTGCCTGGTTTTTGGGTCATGTGGCGGAGCCACCTTCGTGCACAACTGTTAGCCATTTCCTCCTGACTACTTAAGCTCTCCAGTCCATTCACGTAGATTTCTGATGTTTCACCCTTCCAGTCGTGTTTATCTCCTCTGCTTTGGCTCTTTATGCAGCATTTTTGCAGGGGATTGTAACATGGCATCAAGAACAAACTTGCTACCCGTGACAAAACTGCCACCCTTGACACACTCGTTAACTTAGCCATTTGTCTAGACGACAGAGTCTAGTGCAATATAGAAGACGATATAGAAGACACTGAAGAGGATAGCCGATACGTTACCTCCTCTTCGCCTAATGAAGCGATATCAACAGCGACAGGAGTCAACCCTGTAATCGTTCCTGCCACTCTTTAGCCTAATGACGCTACAGAGGTGCCAATGCAGCTCGGAGGAGCCGCTGCAGAGTGAGCTTGAAGGCGAAGATTATGCCTCTGCCGTTACTGTGGAAGTCCGGACCACCACATCTCCTCCAACTGCTCCAGTCGTTCTCCCAAAACAATCAGCCTTCTAATAATGGACTGTCTGAGTACCCGCAGGCTCAGAGACCTGGAAATAAACTTAAACTTTCAGGGCCTTTGTAAGGGGGGAGCAGTGTCAAGATTGTTGCATTTATTGACTCGGGGGCAGACGATGATTCATGGACACGAACTTTGTGGAATTGGGTAAGATTGCTGAAATTAGACTTTGCTTTCCTAAGGAGGTCAGGTATTTAGATGGCCGTTTATTGGTGAGGGTGATGCACCAAACTGAAACTTTAGCTTTACAGCTATCGGGTAATCACCATGAGGCGATACGCTTCTTTATTCTTCAATGTCAGTCGACACCCATTGTATTAGATCTGTCTGAAACTGCATAATCCCAGTATTGATTGGGGTAAGACTACCGTATTGGAGCATATTTTTCCACACTAATTGTTTGCATTCAGCTGTTCCCTTGAAGGCCATGCTTAGCCATGTTAATAAGACCATTATTCTGTCGAGGGTACCTGCTGAATATCATGACCTCAAACAGGTATTGAGTTAAGACTGGAATCAGCCCCTTCCCCCACATCGTCCTTACGACTGTTATATTAAACTCTTCACAGGGGCATCGTTACCTGTGGCAAGACTTGATAATGTGTCAGGTCCGGAAGAGTCTGCATTAATATTTCCTCGTCTCTCGCAGCGGGTCTCATTCGCCCTTTTTCCTCGCCGTTGGGGGCCAGTTTTTTTTTCGTTGAGAAAAAAGGAAAATCTTTGCGGCCATGTAACATGGTCCAAGCGACATAATTGATATAAAAAGTTATCCAATGCCACTTATGGAATCGGCATTTACTTCTTTATCTTCTGCAACTTTTTTCACTTAATTTGACTTAAAGGCCTACTGAAACCCACTACTACCGACCACGCAGTCTGATAGTTTATATATCAATGATGAAATCTTAACATTGCAGCACATGCCAATACGGCCGGATTAACTTATAAAGTGCAATTTTAAATTTCCCGCTAAACTTCTGGTTGAAAACGTCTATGTATGATGATGTATGCGCGTGACGTCGAAACGGAAGTATTCGGACACCATTGAATCCAATACAAAAAGCTCTGTTTTCATCTCATAATTCCACAGTATTCTGGACATCTGTGTTGGTGAATCTTTTGCAATTTGTTTAATGAACAATGAAGACTGCAAAGAAGAAAGTTGTAGGTGGGATCAGTGTATTAGCGACTGGCTGCAGCAACACAACCAGGAGGACTTTGACTTGGATAGCAGACGCGCTATCCGAGGCTAGCCGCCGACCGCACGGATGATCGGGTGAAGTCCTTCGTCGCTCCGTCGATCGCTGGAATGCAGGTGAGCACGGGTGTTGATGAGCAGATGAGGGCTGGCTGGCGTAGGTGGATAGCTAATGTTTTTAGCATAGCTCTGTGAGGTCCCGTTGCTAAGTTAGCTTCAATGGCGTCGTTAGCAACAGCATTGTTAAGCTTCGCCAGGCTGGAAAGCATTAACCGTGTAGTTACAGGTCCATGGTTTAATAGTACTGTTGATTTTCTGTCTATCCTTCCAGTCAGGGGTTTATTTCTTTTGTTTCTATCTGCAGTTAAGCCCGATGCTATCACGTTAGCTCCGTAGCTAAAGTGCTTCGCCGATGTATTGTCGTGGGGATAAAAGTCACTGTGAATGTCCATTTCGCGTTCTCGACTCTCATTTTCAAGAGGATATAGTATCCGAGGTGGTTTAAAATACAAATCCGTGATCCACAATAGAAGGAGAGAGTGTGGAATCCAATGAGCCAGCTTGTACCTAAGTTACGGTCAGAGCGAAAAAAGATGCGTCCTGCACTGCACTCTAGTCCTTCACTCTCACGTTCCTCATCCACGAATCTTTCATCCTGGCTCAAATTAATGGGGTAATCGTCGCTTTCTCGGTCTGAATCGCTCTCGCTGCTGGTGTAAACAATGGGGAAATGTGAGGAGCCTTTCAACCTGTGACGTCACGCTACTTCCGGTACAGGCAAAGCTTTTTTTATCAGCGACCAAAAGTTGCGAACTTTAACGTCGATGTTCTCTAATAAATCCTTTCAGCAAAAATATGGCAATATCGCGAAATGATCAAGTATGACACATAGAATGGATCTGCTATCCCCGTTTAAATAAAAACATTTCATTTCAGTAGGCCTTTAAGCAATGTTTACCACATGGCGAGAATTAAAGAGGGGGATGAGTGGAAGACGGCTTTTAACGCCCCTATGGGGCATTTTGAATATTTCTTATGCTTTTTGGACTCACTTATGTGCCTGCGTGTTCCCAAAATCTAATTAACCATATCCTCAGGGACATAATCAATCAATTCTGTTTTGTGTACCTTGATGATGTTCTTATCTTTTCCAGAAATCTCTAAGAAATGTCCGCCACATCCGTCTTGTAATACAGCGTTATTGGAGAATTAGTCAAAACTAAGAAGTGCAAATTTCAATCGCCATCTATGTCGTTTCAAGGGATCATTGTAGAGAAGGACCATCTCAAACCTGATCCTGCCAAAGTTGACGCTGTGGTCGAGTGGCCATATCCTACATCAATGAAGCACTTGCAAAGGTTCTTGGGTTTCGCTAACTTCTATAGGTCATTTATCTGCAACTTTAGCAGCAAAGCTATACCCTTGACAAGGCTCACATCCACTAAGGTAACTTTCCCGTGGACCCCAGAAACAGAGGCTGCCTTTTCTTCGCTAAAACAAACGTTTCCTAAAGCACAAATTCTTAAGCACGTTGATCTTGCTTTCCAATTTTGTGTCGAGGTTGATGCATCGGATACAGGAGTTGGAGCAATTCTATCCCAGCATACTGGAGCAATTCTATCCCAGCATACCCCGGTCGACCAGAGGCTTCACCCTTGTGCCTTCTTCTCACGTCGCCTTACAGAAGCAGAAAAAAAATTATCATGTGGGGAATACAGAGCTGCTGGCCATTGTTCTCGTACTACAGGAGTGGAGGTACTGCCATTACTGGTGGTCACAATTCATAAAAACCTGCCATACATAAAGACTGCCCAAAGACTTAAATCCCGCCAAGGACGTTGGTCACTGTCTCTCACATGCTTCAACTTTTCTATGGCCTACAAACTTGGCTCCTGCAACACCAAGCAAGATTTTATGGTCCTGCCACTGAGGAAACCACTCTGGAGACCATCATATAGGTTGCTCGAGTGATAGGAGCACTCTAATGGGAGGTGGAGAGAAGGGTGTCTGTTGCCGCCTCCAAGACCAAGGTCCCTGACAACGTTCCTGCAGGCAAGCTATTTGTACCTGATGAACTGAAATCGGAACTCATGCAGTGGGGACAAGGGTCCAAGGTATCTTGTCATCCTGCCGTGAGGCGCACTCTGTTTTTAGTCTCACAGAGATTCTGGTGGCCGGCGATGGGAAGAGAAGTCAAGGACTTTGTCAACGCCTGCTCCGCCTGTGCCAGAGGCAAGGCCTCTTATCGCCCTCCACCCCGTCTCCTCCATCCTCTGCCTATTCAGTCTCGACCAAAGTCCCACATCCCTTTGGATTTCCCTTGGGTATAACAATCTACAAGGTTAATACAGTTCGCTTTTTTTTCTTCTCCTCCATTTATCTGCTTTCTTTTGTAATTCAAGTTATCATTACATATGTGTATTGTTGCATTTGAAACGATTTTATTGTTGATGATATAGGTAATTATTATTATTCATTATCAATAGTGCTATTTCTATTGGTATTTTTTATTGCTCCATTTGTAGAGCAATAATGTTTGGTGTCATTTCTGTGTTAATAAAAGGTAATATTTACCCTCTGTCTTCCTTTTTTTCTTTTTTCTATCCACTCCTGCTCTGGTCTGGCTGCGCCAAACATTAATATAAATCCATTTAATAAAGTCAAATATGAATAAGGCAACAAGAGAAGTATCCCACACTTCTCTTTTGTAAAGTAAATCTGCAAATATGGGCATCTACGTCAACAATATGATTTGCCTGAGTGGCTGGACTGGACAAAAAAAAAAGTCAACTTGCTTTTCCACTCTACTGGTACTTTAAAGAGCCAATTTGTCAATGCATCAGAAAAGGGTGAGGACACAATATATAATTTTAACAACCCTTTACTTATGCGTGCAATTTTTGACAGTTAAGCATATTTAACTTTTTTTTTTTTTTAAATTGCTTGTCAAGTTACAAAAAGTTTTATGATGGCTACTGTTTGACTGTGGAACATGTAAGTTCCATTTCCATTATTCCCTATGTCTATATGTATTTCAAATGCTAAATATTAAAGAAAACATATCAATCAATGTCCTGGTTTGGATTGTGATCGACCTTGGATCCTTTACAGTTTATGGTCATTAGGATGTAATAAATACAACACATATTAACCTTTAATTAACTGATAACTCCTACATAATTGCTCATAAACAGCTTATCTATTTTTGGACACACTGACTATGTTTGTCAGTCAGAGGGAGGCAAGGAAAGAAATAGGGAGTTGGAGGATTAAACTTGTAAAAAGGGAGTTAAGGATAAAGGGTAAAACAAGAAAAAACAAAGGAGCAAAATGTTCAAGGTTAACAAATGTACCAGTCTTGACTGTTGATGGCGTCGCCGTAACCCGGGGTATCAACCACAGTGAGGCGGAGCTTGACGCCCCTCTCTTCGATCTCCACGGTGGATGCCTCGATCTGCACCGTCCTCTCAATCTTCTCTGTGGAGTGGTGGGTGTCAAAGCAGAGACAGGAACCCCGGTGGTCATACAATATTTATCATTTCCACAATGTGTTGCTTCACTGGATTGTATAACACTGTCACAACCTACGGCTCCATGCAAGTTGTGTGAAAGTATGTGTTTTGTCGTATTAAAAAAGCTATGCTACTATACAGAATTAACCTAGGGGGCCAGGGTCATTGTTTTAAAGCCAAAGTCAAGTCATATAAGACATTCCCAGAATTCTTGTTGAAATAATGCTCAGCTGGAGGCAGTGCAAAGCAGACATTTCTCTACTATTACAGTGTGTGCGTGCATGTAAATACTTGTGTCTGTGGGAGTTTACCTGAAGCGCCAGGAATGTAGCGTTCAGGGTAGAGATCAGTAAGAAACAGGCTGTTTATGAGCGTCGATTTTCCCAAACCAGACTCTCCTAAGAGCAAAGAGAGAATACAAAAGTGCAACTGGAGTGTCAGAAGACTTCATCCAGAGTAAACATCCATCCATCCATAGTGATAGTTAAAATTAATGTGTTGTTATAGTTAAAATGAATTTGTCTTCAAAAGACATCACTCACCGACAACCATGAGAGTGAATTCAAAACCTTTTTTCACAGACTTTCGGTGAACTTGGTTTGGAAGGTTGGCAAACCCAACGTAACCAGTTGCATCTGGAAACTGATGAGAAAAATGTTCAGTTACAAAATTAGCCTGCTAAATAAAGCCTAACATCAATTTATGTGCATGGAGGTAAATTTGACTCACCTTCCCTTTTTCTCCAGATTGAGACATAGTTGATGTCTGTGAAACCTGCCAGTAGAAAAAAAGAGATTGTGTTTTACTGTTTGTTTTTTTGTTTGTTCTTTACTTTAAAACACTTTAAGGTATATCTATATAGATTTTTCAGAACATTTGTACAACTCATGGGATGTCATAATACTTTTTTCACATGACTAAGTGTTTGTGTTTTACTTTTTAAACGCAAACAATGCGCTTTACAAAGCAGAATCCCTGCAAAATGTGGTACACATCTAAAAGAGACTGACACGCACATTTCTGTAAGATTCAAGATGCAATATTGGCTGAAATACACGGCCGCAATCAAGTAAAATCACTTTACAGGGGGACTAAGCAGCTAATTATTTCAACAACACTTGATTAATGAACTTTACTTGTTTTTTTTCTGTACATTTAATGAAAGTAAAATTTTAGTGTACGCTGTTTGACCAAAAAACCTTTCAGCACTTTTAACCATATAGATGATTACACTCCTGATATGAGAGTATATCTGTGATAAAGAGCACCCCGGGCACCAGGTTTTATTCCAATTTCTCCATTAAATTGTTATCCTAGTGGCCTCGCCTGCCTCTATGACCCTGAACGGAAGACAGAGCAACAAGTCGAAGTGATAAATTAGCCACATAATGACCGAGCAGGAAGAACAGGCTCCATTTTATCATCAACACACTGGCTTCTGACTTGTGGAGTGTGATAAGCATTCGAAGGAGGCAGACTGCTGGATGATGCCAGATGGAGATGCACTCACAGGGAAAAGGAGTAGAGGGAGGGAATGGTGGCATGGGAACCTGAACTGACCTTTCTCCACTGGCATGTGACACATTGGTGGGCAGCTTGTGGACCAATTTCACACCATTAAACTGTGTGGACTGTGTGGTGGCAGCCTGCACATCATCATGATAGTGAGTGGATATCTATCAAACTGACAGTGTCGTTTTAAGGAACCTTCTGGGAGAACAATGGTTGTTTATCCCCGGGCTTCCAGGTACCATGGTGGGAATGCTGCTTTTCCACTGCATAGTACCAGCTCTGCCTGGCTTTATTCGGTTTATTCAGTTTTCCACTTGAAATAATATCATATGAAACACATCTGTCTAAACAAAATGATGCAAACAAGGATATGAACTTGGGCCGTGTTAAAAAGACACATGTTATTAGAGAGGGGACAGCAGGAAAACGGGCAGCTGCAGCTAAGGACATGATGGCTTATATTATTGCATTGTATAGAGTTAAGGGACAGCAAGAGTGGATTAGGTACAATGCAGTGGAAAAGTCAATATCTCAGTTAGCAAAAGGTTTGGGTATTCATGTGCAACCCTCACTTGCACATACATGCAAGTTCTTAACAAGCTTTGTGGGAACCAGCATCAATAATTAAAACATGTCATTATCACAGTGGCAACATCACAGAACAGACAAGCGGGAGGCACACTTCATTAATACTTTCTTAACAATGACTGTGTAATGGCCTTGGTTGCTGAGCTGCTTGCTCTCTCACAGTTATTAACAAGCCAGACGGGAGGGAGATTAAACTGCTTGGTCCAAAGAGAAAATGCCACTTTAGAAAAGCCAAAGTTGCTGCCATGTAATGCATTTGCAGTTGATTAATGGGGCTGGAGGGAAGCCACACAGGGGTAGCAAGAACTATTCGCCTTCCTGACTAGGCAGTGCATAATGGGCCTACGGCTCTGATTGAAAACACCAGAATAATACTGTAACACTATGGAAAGCTGGAGGAATAATGACATCAATGTTCTGGCAACACATACCAATCAAATGAAAAAGTGATGCTTGGAAGTAGGGCTGGGCGATACGGCCTTTTTTTAATATCTCGATATTTTTAGGCCATGTCACAATACACGATATATATCTCGATATTTTGCCTTAGCTTTGAATGAACAGTTGATGCTAAGGGTGTAACGGTACACAAAAATGTCGGTTCGGTACGTACCTCGGTTTAGAGGTCACGGTTCGGTTCATTTTCGGTACAGTAAGAAAAAAACAATATATAAATGTTCTGGTTATTTATTTACTAAAATTTGTAAACAATGGCTTTATCCTTTTAACATAACAATAACATACATATATACACACAGGGTCGATTGCCAGGGTTAATGCAGTCAACACATATAAAATAAAAACTAAATAAGATAAGGCTCAGAATTGGTTTCTTAACAAAACCTTTCTACATATAAAGTGCAACATTTCCACATATAAAGTGCAACATTAAACTGCTTCAAGTTGTTGCTCGGATTAAATAAAATGACAAAACTTTTCTTCTACATACAAAAAGTGCAACATTAAACAGTTTCAAGTCAACTCAGCCTCAGATTAACTTTTCTTTTCCCCCCCAGCCTTTAACCCTGGTGACTTTCACTCAATTGTCATGTTTTTTGCCAGAAAAATTAGTTTATCCACATTGTCTGCAGAAAGAGCAGACCTGCTTGCAGTAAAAATGTCTCCAGCTGTGGAAAATACCCTTTGGCTGGGCACGGAGGTAGAAGGTATGGCGAGGTAGTGCCTGGCTAACTTGGCAGAAAGAGGATATATGGGCTCATTGTTCTTCCACCATAGAAGTGGGTCAAAATCTAGTTTTTAATGCAATATGGTCTTAAATCTTCTGCTATAAAAACACCCAACGGCATTTGGCTTTAGCCCTGCCTGACTCGCCGAGGAGAGGCTGCTTGAATGCGGTGGGAGCTGTGTTTGTTCGTCTTTCTCTTCGTTGAAGCGATGTTATCCATTGTTGTATCGCACCGCGAAACCGAAATGTTCCCAAACGGGAGATCTTAACGAGGCAGGAGGGTCTTCCAGCTCTGGCTTTTGCATGTTGTAGTAGCCCGGTCGCTGCTAGCATGCCGTGTGTTGTGCCTCAGTGTGTATTGTTTACACAACGTGCGGTACGCTACTTAATATGTTCGTGTGGAAACTCGTTCGGTACACCTCCGAACCGAACCGAATCCCCCGTACCGAAACGGTTCAATACAAATACACGTACCGTTACACCCTTACTTGATGCATATAATCACACCAGTATGATGATTCTATGTGTCTACATTAAAACGTTCTTGTTCATACTGCATTAATATATGCTCATTTTTAACTTTCATGCAGAGAGGGAAATCACAACTAAGTCAATTTACCAAAACTGTATTTATTAAACAGCTATTAAGCAGTGGCACAAACATTCATGTCATTTCAAAACAGAAAGTGCAAGATTGTCAGAGACATTTTAAAACAAGCTATAAGTGCACTTTTGTGAATGATGTCAACAAGATGACATATCAAAAAAACACTAAATTAGTACACTAAAAGTGTACTTTTTGTACAGAATGCCACTACAATAGTTAAAAACAACTAAAGTGCACTTTTGTGCATGATGTCACACAAGATATTTCAATTACTGTCAAATAAAAATGAGCTGCATAATAGGTTCCTGCGGACGTTATCTCCTTCTGATGTTGACTTCTTTTTTTTTCATACGATGTTGATCTGGAAATAGTTGCTTCGGCATTTTGTTGGTGTGGCACCGGCCGGAGATGTTGACATGCAGAGTTTCAAGCACTCTTCATTCTCTAGCGGGTGACTTTTCAAATTATGCTACATTAGCAGTGCTGCTACTTTTTGTAGTAATGTTTTGCTGCATAAATGTTGAACATATTCCCGCTTGAAGCCAAACCACCGCCGGACGATGGACCCCCTGCTGTTTTTCTTGGGAATTAATTCTTCCTCAATTTGTTACCAGATTCACACCTTCTCTCTCGTATTACCACCCGCACCTCAACGTTAGCATCACAGCTAACGTTATCACGCAGCGTATGTAAGAAGGTGCGCTTGGTTTACGTCTCTGTGAGAAGGAGAGACAAGAAAGAGTGGGAAACGCATGTAGTGTAATGCCCGCAGCTAAAAGCAACTGCGTGAGAACGTATACTCGAATATCACGATATAGTCATTTTCTATATCGCACAGAGACAAACCCGCGATATATCGAGTATATCGATATATCGCTCAGCCCTACTTGGAAGGAACGATAACATTTGTTGACAAGGAGTGGATTTTTAATAATTACTTTCTGGGGGGGAAGGGCAAATGTAGCAGTGGTGGGCAAGAGTAATAAAGAGCTGGTATTGGTCTTTAAGCCAATGGTCTTAGAAACAATTGAAAATATTAGCCCTGAGGGCAGGAAAAGGTCCACAATAGAAAGGATGAGAAACGCTTTCAACCATGAGGAAGCCAGTGGGCCTCTTCAAAAGACAAACACAAGAGTTTAAAGCTCAGGATGGACCGTTTATGGATATGGGGACAAGATCGGAAATGACTCAAACATGTAGGAGTCAAATAGCAACAAACACACTGCGGCTATTCAACTGGCGGCCTGCAAGCCAAATCCTTGGAAGAGTCCAACATTTTTGCTTTCCGGAAACAAGACCCCCAAAACAATTGAGTTGAATAGCCCTGCCTTAAACTAATACACTCTCATTCAAACAACGGCTGTACACCACATTGAGGGAGAAAACTGATAATTACCTGCAAAATTAAAACTTTGGCTACAGATGGACATACACATACTTGATTAATGGCTGTTTGAGACATGACAACTGTGAGTCTCTATAATAGTGCTGCTTAACTGGCGGCCTGGAGGCCCAATCCGGCCCGAGTATGACACCATACGGGCCCCAAAGTTCGGTTCAAAACTTGGGAGTTTAACATTTTTGCAGCAATTTCCTAAAACATTGGAGTGCTCTTGTTGTATAGATGAATTTGGACCACTTGACACTGGGGTACAAACATTTGATTTTGAGTTCCTCAAGGCACCCCTTTAAGTCCTCTCCTTTTTGGCAGTTACATACTGTTTTGTCATGTGATTTATGTAACTAATGTGTTGCTTGTTTACTTCTGATGCGGTCAGTAGTCATATGTTTAACATCTTCAGTTATACTTTTGGTGTTCCTCAAGGTTCTGTTTTTGGACCTCTCTTTTACATAATTTTAGCTATTCAACTCGTGGCCCGCAAGTTCAGTTAAAAAAACTTGTGAGACTTACTTTTTTGCAGCATATTCTTAAAAACACTAGAGTGCTGTCATACAGATGATCGTTTGCCTAGCTTAACAGCGGTGCGGTCCTGTAACTCTGACAAAATAGGCCTTGAGTCAAATGTCCACTGTAAAGGATGCTGATTCTACAGAATATACAAAATAACATTAATAGTGAAGGGGGAAGTCCAGCCCCCCTGGTCCTTAGCATTCTGGAAATGTGGCCCTCAAAGCAATTTAGTTGAATATCCCTGCTCTATTCTCTATGAAAAGTTAAATATACTTTAAACATAGTATATAAAAGCATTCCTATGGTTTCCAAATTATTCAATATAGACTGTTTAATGATGTTAAGACGATACAAATCTACAATCTCACTCACTTGTTGTACTCCACTTTTGATAGAAGGGGCCCTCAAACAGTCACTTTTGAAGATGATTATCAGACCTTTAAATTTGCTCAATTGAAGATTGTTATTTACTAGGGGTGTATCGATTCATCTTTTACATCGATCTATTGGTTTAAATTCCCAGGATTCAACTATATTAATCTGTGGTCGATAAATTGGCCTCCAAGAAGATACATTTCAATCTAACATTGTTTTAAAAGGACATCAATCGATTTTATCGATACTAGAAAAAAGAAAACTTTTTTATTTATAAATGGTTGATTTATATAGGCTAGTAAGGTAAAGTTTTGTACCTGACAAGTTTCGGCTATCTTGCTTCTGCAGCCTTCCTCAGAGGTGTCACGTGATGTTAGTGTGATGTCATCTGTGATGTGTTATATGGATTGTTCCATCCCACCTGAGGTGGTGGGATGGCGGTGTCCCCTGGTGTGCGTCGGGGGTACAAAACTTTACCTTACTAGCCTATATAAATCAACCATTTATAAATACACATTAGTAGGCTAAATGAACCTCTTTAACAAAAAAAGAAAACTTTTGATTTAAGAACGGCAGTCATCAAAACATAGAATGGCGAATACCTGTGTTAGCCGAGAAAGGTCAAAACAAATTCAGATGTGACAAGATAATATCATAAAGCCACAACACAACAACTTTCAGCTAGAGCACGATTGCAAAAGCCACAACAAATACAAACGCCACAATACAATAACATAAAGCCAAAATACAACTTTGAACAAGAAAAAAAGTGACGGACATAAAGAAAGTGATAGTGGACCCAATTTCACCGACGGACAGAAGGTTGAAAGTATGTACTGAACATAGCATATTAGTATTAATGAAACATTAAAAAAAAGTTATTTATGACTGAAAAAGTGGTCATACTTTAGTGACTTCACTTACTTTTCCAACTTGGTTCATTACACCGTTTTCAACTTTGCACCTCAGCCACTTGTCCACTGTCACTTCTGTTGCGTCTTTATGTTGCTGTGTTTTGGACTAAAGTTGTTGTGTTGTGGCTTTATGTTATTGTGTTAAGACATTTGTATTTGTTATGGGCTTTTGCAATCGTGCTATAGCTGAAAGTTGTTGTGCTGTGGCTTTATGTTGTTCTGTTGTGGCATTTGTTGTGACTTTTCTTGGCCACCGAAGCTGTTTAATAAAATGAAAGTAGTAACAGGTCAAACCACTGCTCATTTGAACTGTAAAGATTTGTTTGCACTTAATTTATCCAGGGAACCTACTAATATTGCAACCTGAAGAGATGATGGTTGCACTTTATTTTTTGTAGTGGCTGAGATGCAAACTGTTTTGGTCAGTTCATGAGTTTATTAAAGTGCAGTTATCAATTACAGTTTTTCGATAATTTTAATTTAAAACGGTAATACTGTCAGGAGTTTTAATTAATACCTATTATTATTACATTTCACAATTGAAGGTGGGGCTAATTATTCCTTGCTTAAGTTTCCGCAATTTACATATTGTAGAAGAACTGGCTAAATAGCGCTAGTTATCTGGTAAAGTTACATCTATTCAAGTTTGCATTTACTGTGCACGACTGCAAGACATGATAATTGTGTGTATATTTCATGTGTTGTATGTTTCATCAGTGAAATCGTTTCTTTTCAACACAGTTCTCATAGATTGGTTTGGCAATAGAGTAAATTCACATTTTTCGGATGCAGAATGGAAAGAAAACAAACACACAATAATGTCAGAGCTAACCGGACAGACTGCATTCAGCAGAGGCCACAATCTACTGTAAATAAATATGTTAGATGAAAAAAAAGACTGCTTAAGGGGAAAATTTTGAACAAAAGAGTTCAACAGTACAAGTGCATTCACTTAGTTCTGTCAACATGAATCAAGTTGTGTTTGCCCATTCACACACCACACCGCAAAGCAAGAGGAAACATCTTGTAATGCATATGGCTTACTCTGTGCTCCTGTGTTGGTCAGTGTATATACTGTAAGATTAAAGTCGCAGGAAGAAGAAAGAGAGTCCTTTGCTGTGGGCTGATGACGCATTGTCCTCACAATGGCAAATTAATCTGCGCTCAACTACGTACAGAGCTAAATTGTTTCTAAACTAAGGCCCCGTTTACACTGCACACCAAATCAAATTTTTTTGCCCTCAAGTGACACAGATCTGATTTTTTTGCCAGCCTAAATTCTCCAAAGTGCTTTAAATCTGATCTTGCCTGGCGAAGTTGGTAGAGTGGCTGTGCCAGCAATCGGAGTGTTGCTGGTTACTGGGGTTCAATCCCCACCTTCTACCTTCCTAGCCACGTCCGTTGTGTCCTTGGGCAAGACACTTCACCCTTGCTCCTGATGGCTGCTGGTTAGCGCCTTGCATGGCAGCTCCCGCCATCAGTGTGTGAATGTGTGTGTGAATGGGTAAATGTGGAAATACTGTCAAAGCGCTTTGAGTACCTTGAAGGTAGAAAAGCGCTATACAAGTATAACCCATTTATCATTATCATTTATATCATTTTCACATCAGATTCAGGCCACATCAGGAGGTAGTCCTGGTATCTGATCTTTTGAAATGTGCCCGCAGTCTAAATGCAATGCGACCTGAATGCGCACTACATCACTTGTGTGCGCCGGAAAAGACGCAGTCGCCAGCGGAAGTGGATATTCATCACAAAATCCAGTTTCGGTGAGAAAAGTCTATTCAAGATGACCATATTTTCAGTGCATCACTTGTCAATAGTGTACAAATAATAGGCTATATGTAATATATGAATACATATTTTGATTCAGAAGAAATAGCAATTGTTGAAAGACTGCAATTGACATTGTGGCGCATTTTCTTACATGTGAATAGTGAACTAATATTTATATAGCGCTTTTCTCTAGAGACTCAAAGCGCTTTACATAGTGAAACCCATTATCTAAGTTACATTTAAACCAGTGTGGGTGGCACTGGAAGCAGGTGGTGAGTTGAAAAATAAAGCTTCCGTAGATCCACGCTGATGTCCATGTCTCCTCTACTTAACAACCATTAAAATATTAGAACCTTCCCAAATATATTACACTATATACATCCCTTCATACATTATATTACTTTTATTTATTTTCACAAAAAAACGCTCATTTTTAAAAGTGTGACCACTTTAATTCTATATTGTAGCCGTAGCAACTTCCTCCCGGTCAACTTCTTTTGTTTTCACTTTATCACACTGCACAAACAAGTGACGCCGAGGCCACATTGGGGACACGCGCATTTACACTGGAGTCTGATAAAAATACAATTTTACTTGCAGTGTACACAGTCAGATGGAAAAAATCTGATTTGAAAAAAGTCAGATTTGGGCCACTTTGGCCTGCAGTGGAAACATAGTCTGTGAGGGCAGTTGCAGCCTCAGACTCACATAGCATGTACTCCCAACACAACAAAAGAGGAAACTAAAATTTGGCATTTGCGCTTAACTCAGAACACTAGCATGATAATTCCTTTATAGTGGCCCTTTGCCACATTTTGAACGCGTGCATAAAGAAAATACATTATTGTTTTCCCCTTGCTATTGTGGAAGAAGACATTTATGTTACAATCAAAGGTCAAAGATTAATCAGATGTTTGAAAGCCATATAAGAACGAAGGAATGTTACACAAGAGGGATTTGTGGATATTGTGTGAAAGTCAATGCTTTGAATGGCCTGTCGATGTTGCTTGTATTTGGTTCTGATTTAGGTGCATGTGGGCCCTATAAAGTGAAGTTTCCCCGCTGGTGTGTATAAAACAGGACAATGGGATAATAAATGAGCCTGTTTTCAAATGAGGTATTGGGTTAACAGCGCCTGTAATAATAGCAGGTTACAGTGAGGGCAGTTTGAAAACTAATGTGTAATTCATGTACAGTATTGTCTTTCTTTGGTTACATATGTGTGTAGTGCACTGTTTAGCTGTTATTAGTTATTAGGGTTTGTTCAGGGGTGGAAATGACATAAACATCTGATCCCTGACTTATACAAAATGCGGAACGCCAGTAAGGCTGAAACGACGCGTCGACGTCATCGGTTACGTAAATACGTCAACGCCGTTTTCTGTGCGTCGACGCGTCGCATATTTACGTCACACTACCGTCATGGCGAAGCGCAAAGCAGACGATCAAAGCAGACGATGCGAGCGAGGGGGAAAAATCACGCCAAAAGTCGTCAAAAGTGTGGAAGTATTTCAATACACAGCCTAATAATGTTGTTGTATGCACACTGTGTCGAGCGGAAATGGCCTATCATAGCAGCACAACGGCTATGAACGAACATTTGAAAAGAAAACCATCAACCATCAACTAGTCAATCGTCCGCGTGAGCATACGTTGTCATCATTACACAAATACATGAATGTGTCATTTGTATCTGCTAGGGGTGTAACGGTACGTGTTTTGTATTGAACCGTTTCGGTACGGGGCTTTCGGTTCGGTACGGGGGTGTACCGAACGAGTTTCTAAGCTAAAGCTAACTTTAGCTGCTAAAGTCTTAACAAGCTACTTCGCTCCTTCTGCCTTTGTCTCAGCATGCAGCATTGTCCCACCCACACAACCATCTGATTGGTACACACGAAGCATTATCAGCCAATCAGCAGTGCGTCTTCAGAGCGTTACCAGCCAATCAGCAGTGCGTATTCAGA